>NW_015539825.1:38205-49782 GCF_001515605.1 Sinocyclocheilus anshuiensis | reverse complement strand
AATTATCTTCTTATATTCTTATGTATCCACTTGCTGAGTTATTTAATTTGTCTTTGTCCACATGCGAGTTGTACAAGGGATGTGATGTACTTGAACTCAAGTCAAGTCAAGTCACCTTTATTTAAATAGCGCTTTTAACAATACAGATGGTGTCAAAGCAACTGTACAGCATTAATTAGGAAAACAGTGTGTCAATAATGCAAAATGAAAATATTAAACACTCAATTTTCAGTTAAAGGTTTCAATTTTTTCAGTTTTCATCATTGAATTCAGTGATGTCATCATCCAGCTCAGTTCAGTTTAAATAATATCTGTGCAATCAAGTTGATGATATCGCTGGAAATTAAGTGTCCCCAACTAAGCAAGACAGAGGCGACAGCGGCAAGGAACCAAAACTCCATCGGTGACAGAATGGAACCTTGGGAGGGGGGCCAGTTCTCCTCTGGCCAGATGAAACCTGCAGTTCAATTCCAGGCTGCAGCAAAGTCACATTGTGCAGAGGACTCAACTGGTTCCTGTGGTCTTGGCCCGGTGGCCGTCTAGGAGACAAGGTCTTTACAGGGGATCTGTCTCTGGGGCTCATCTAGTTGTGCTGGTCTCCGCTGACATTCAGGGCTGTAGAGATTCTCTCTAGGTGCTGATCCACCATCTGGGCTGGATACGTACTGGATCCGGGTGACTGCAGTGAGCATCTGATCTGGATACAGACTGGATCTGGGCCCGTATTTATTAAGATTCTCAAAGTGCCATTTTAGTCTTAGGTGCTGAGAATTCATTAAATTTACTCCTACTTTCAAACTTAAGTATAAAATAAAGTTATCAAATTTCTTAAAGCTAAGAATCACTCTTACTCTCCCAGTTATTTAAGACAGCTCGAGCGGTCTCTCAAGTGGTTAGGAGTTGCCAGTAGGGGCTTGTGAGGGCACTGAGGAGACAGAGACGTTCGCAAATCTTTCAGGAGAGGAAGAATGTTCTTGAAATGTTTGACGACGAGCAGTTAATAAAACAGTTAAATTTCCTCAGTTATTCAAACAGAGAATGAGCAAAGAATATTTACATTACCAAAGAACATCATAACTGACTTCAGTCTAGCGCGAGTATTATATGCTCTTTAAAAAAACTCCCGTTATAATCAGTGAAGCTACCTACACTGTATCATGAATAAATCTCTTACCCCTTATTTACACTGCACACGTCTGCAGCATGTTACGGCTCCGACATGGCCACCGGAGCTGATCACGGCTACTCACCAGTTTCTGAAGCGGCTCTCCGCGCTGCATCACTAAAGATAGGCACCTATATTTATGATGGATAGTCCTACACTTCGCTTAAATTACGACCGAGATGCTTGATAACTAACTTTCAAGCGCAGCTTTGAGCCAAGAAGTTTTTTACACTACATACATATATGGGCCCAGGTGGCTACTCTGACCTCGGAATAAGAAAGAATAAGAAAGAAACAGACTAATATTAGCTTAAATGCCATTCTTCTAACGATGTAGCAAGTACATCGGGTTTTATGGGAAGTGTTCCCGGTTCCGGTTGTCCTAATTAATGCAGCCTAAAAATCCTTTAACGGATTTGAATATTAGAAATGTGTTAGTGTGTTATGTGTAAGCCAGGTTAAAGAGATGGTTCTTTAATCTAGATTTAAACTGACAGAGTGTGTCTGCCTCCCGAACAATGTTAGGTAGGTTATTCCAGAGTTTGGGCACTAAATAGGAAAAGGATCTGGTACCCGCAGTTGATTTTGATATTCTAGGTATTATCAAATTGCCAGAGTTTCAAAATTCTATAATTACAGACCTATATCTATCATATGTTCTATATCTAAAGTTTTTGAAAAAGTAATATATAAACAACTTTCAGATTATTTACATATTAATAATATTTTATCATCATATCAATCTGGCTTCAGGTCCAATCATTCTACAACTACTGCATTACTTAAGTTTACTAATGATGTGTTCTCAGCTGTTGATGATGGTAAACTCCAAAGCTTTTGATTTAGTTGACCGATATTTACTTTTAGATAAACTTCATGCTATTGGTCTTTCTGAAAATGCAATTAGGTGGTTTAATTCATACTTGCATAATAGAAAACAGTGTGTAGCATTAAATGGGAATAAATCAGATTTTTTTGGTTCAACAAAGAGGTGTGCCCCAAGGTTCAATATTAGGACCACTTATTTTTTCGATTTATGTTAATGGTTTACCATTAATTTTCAATAATTGTAAAGTTCAACTTTATGCTGATGACACCGTCATATATGTATCTAATTCTGATGTCTTACAGATCTCTTCAGTATATGATTTTAATATTTTACAAGATTGGCTTTTGGATAATAAATTAGCTCTTAACAAAGCCAAGTCTTATTTTATGAATTTTGGTTCTAGACAGAAATTAAAATCTAACATTTCTTCTTGTGTTATATCATGTAATGACGGTACTACTTTGCATAAAGTTAATACTATTAAATACCTTGGAGTATGACTTGATTCTGAAGTTTCCTTTAAATCACATTTTAATCATATTCTACGTAAAATTAACTTTGGAATTAGTACCTTACATCGATCTAGAAGTTGTTTTTCATATAGTTTTCGTAAGAAACTTGCTTCTCAACTTATACTTCCAATCTTTGATTATTGTGATGTTGTTTATCAAACTGCATCAAAATTAGATCTTGCTCCACTTAACACAGTATATAATAGACTCTGCAGATTTGTTTTGGAATGTTCCTTTTATACTCACCATTGTATAATGTATAATGCACTCCTATGGCTATCTTTGCACACAAGACGACATATTCATTGGCTTCAATTTCTTTTCAAATGTATTTATTTTAAATATCTTAGTTATTTACAACAATATTTTGTACCATTTTCTTCAAACTATCAGGTTAGGCATTCTGTTTAGACGTATTTTTTTGTTCTTCTTGTCAAAAAAAATAAATAAAATTGGTAAAAGAGCTTTTATGTTTGAAGCCCCAATTGACTGGAATAATTTACCTGCTGATATTCGATTACATCATTTAAGATGTTTAAGCAAACTTTGTTTTCATATTTTGCTTTGGTTTGTACATGTTATTATTGAAAATTTTACTGTTTTTTATGTATTTTCTTATTTTATATAGTAATTGGATATCATTGATCAGCGTATTTTTTTATATCATTGATCAGTGTATTTTGTATTAGGTTTTGTTGTATATTTGCTACTAGTTATTTCAATTTTGTGGTGACTTTTTTTTGTTTGTGTTTAGTGTTGTTTATGGATGTATTGTTAATTTGTGTTTTGTTTTGTTTTATGTTATTTTGTTGTGATGGTGATACGTTGTATTTTGAGACCCCCTCGAAAAGGAGATGTTACATCTTAAGGGGTTAATCCTAATAAATAAATTAAAATCAAACTTTGTGAATATAAGATGTATTTTGTCTACATTTCTAAATATATTTACATATTTCAATATATACCCATACATTGTCAATTCATATATTGCTGTATATTGAAAAATATAAGCACTGGTTTACCATGTATGTGTCATGGAGTCACAACCATCACAGATCAATTACAACCCATCGTCACCAGATCAGCACGCTCCACCCACTCGTTCACTTTCCCTGGACTTCTGATTCACTGCACCTGCACCTCATCATCAGCACTCACTATAAAGAGACACTTCTCCTGCACTCCTTTGTCTGGTGTCGTCTGTACGAACACTAAAGGCTCCTTACCTGATACTTATCTGTCTTCTGTCATACGTCATCCATCATCTGCCCTTTGTCTGTTTCTGATCCTTTCCTCTGCAAGAGAGTCATTACTATTACTGCAAGCTAAGTCTACATTCATTCTGCATATTGATATTCTTCTCACCAGTCTGCATTCCTGTCCAGTTATTTGCCTCTGTTCAATAAACTCTGTGTTTTATACAACTAACCTGTCTGCATCCTTCTGTTATGTGATAGAAGACCAGACCCCATGCAGACATCCACAGATACTGGCGAGGACCGCCCCACCGATCCTTTCGGCTAATCTGGTTAACGCTGTTCATCTGTCTCTCCAGCCCTCCATATCTGCCACTTCATCTGTCATTCCAGCTGATCTCCTACAAGCAGTATGACAATCACTCCTGCAACCACTCCTGCCTCTGCCAGTCCCATGGCTCGACAAGCAACATTCACCAGTGAGGCAGAGGATTGCAGCGGGTTATCCTACAATGTTCACTATATTTCTAAATGCAGTCTCACCAGTTCATCAATGATCGCACCCGAGTGGCATTTGGCTGTCTGGTCACACTCTTCAGGGGGCTCAGTCTCTGTGGCATTCCAATGCTCCAATAACAACCTCACTCTCAGCCTTCTTCGGCCACTTTAAGGAAGTGTTTGTGCAAAACCGCCTCGGAGCTTTCAGTCCATGATCAACTCTTCATTCTACGCTAAGATAATAATTCAGTCAGTGTCTACGCTCTCCACTTTTGCACCTTGGCGGCCACTAGTGGCTGGAATGAGACTGCATTACTCACGCCTTCCGACAAGGTCTTAAGGCCGATGTACAACAACTAATGGTGATATATGATGATGCTATTGGAGTAGAGAACTTCATTCAAAAGACCATCAGAGATTCTCAACGTCTCACAACATGCTCTCTCCCTAAACCCGATTTGCATCCTCTGTCCTCTGTACCATCAGTCGCCCTTCCAGCACCCGAACCCATGCAGGTGGACTCCTACCACCTGACACATGCAGAGCGTCAAAGGAGAACTCTTAACCAACTTTACCTGTACTGTTGGGGAGAAGGTCATGTCATCACCGCCTGCCCGGTTTAACCACCATGCCCAGCGGTGAGTACTATTCAACTTCCACTTCAAATTGCTCCTTTATCACAAACAACTGTGCATATCTTACCTCCACAAATCTGTGTTTCACTGCAAGCCCTCATCGACTCTGGTTCCGTGGGGAACTTCATCTCAACCCACCTTCTCCAAAAATTAAATGTCCGGAGGAAACGCTGCTCCCAGGAATTAAGAATTCACACCATCCAACTGGAACACCGGTGAAATACTGCAGTGGAGTGAGTCTTGTTTCCATACATGCCTATCATCTGTCCAGAAACCTTCCATTCCTCATTCTCAGACTTTATCCAAACAGAAGCCTACATCTCTCTCTATCAATTCAACCACAGTCGAGAGCCCTGAAGTGGTACACAAGGTGGAGATTCCACCAGAGTACTGGGCATTCCAGAATATTTTCAGCAAGCGGTTGGCTACTCAACTTCCTCCACATCGGTCATGGGACTGTGCTATCGACCTGCTACCTGGGGCAACTCTGCCCAAAGACAGAGTTTACCCACTGTCCATTCCAGAGCAGAAGGCCATGGAGGAGTACATCCAGGAGGCACTTCAACATCGCTTTATTCGACCATCAACTTCCCCTGCCGCATCAAGCTTCTTTTTCATGGAAAAGAAGGACAGAGGCTTGCAGCCGTGCATCGACTACCGTCATCTCAACTCTTCAACTGTGAAGTATAGTTATCCACTTCCTCTGGTCCCGGCGGCTCTGGAACAGCTACGGGGAGCTCGTATCTTCTCCAAGCTGGACCTGCGGAGCGCATACAACCTCATTCGTATACGCCGGGGGGGATGAGTGGAAGACCGTCTTTGTTACACCATCCGGACACTATGAATGTCATGAGTAGAAAGTTGAACCAGTAGTTGAAAGAACACATATTCACTTAAGGGGTAAGGTTCTCGCAGCATCTAACGGGAGTTCAATACTCGCGGCCTCGGATGGGTATGCTTCGCCGGTAGTCGGACGGAAAGGCCAAGATTTGCTTGACTGGAAGGCTCTAGCAGCATTTGACGGGAGTTCAATACTCACGGCACGGACGGGTAAGCATCAGCAGTAGTTGAAAGAACACATTCACTCAACTGGGAAGGCTCTTGCCGCATCTGACGGGAGTTCAATACTCACGGCATCAGACGGGTAAGCTTCGCCGGTAGTCTGACGGAAAGGCAAGGTTTGCTCCACCAGGAGCGCTCTTGTAGCATCTGTAAGGGAATTCAGTGCTCAGAACAATTTGAGTTTGCTCCACCGGGAGCGCTCTTGCAGCATCTGTAAGGGAATCCAATGCTCAGAAAAATTTGAGTTGTCTAAAAGGGTAGATGCTATGAGGATTACTTTGCGTAATTGTTTGATGAATCCAATAAGCTGCTTCTTATAACACGTCAGAAAATCTTGGTGCTGCTTTGCATCTGAAAGTTAAACGCACGACAAAATAATTTCCTGTGCCAACGTACCCCAAATAAGTGCCGTGAATCTGGATGGATAGGCATAGCTTTGAAAGCTGAGGTGATGTCGACTTTTGCCAGCGAAGTGCTAAGACCCGTGATTTTATTATATTGATTGCATGATCAATGTCCTACTACTGAGAGGGAATTAGTCAAGGAATCGAGGTGTTTATGCTTGAAAACAGGGAGTGACGTGGAGCTGACAGATCGATTAGAAGGCATTTCTTACCCAAGAATTTTCCTAGTAGCCACTCCAATAGGCTAATGTGAAACTGAGAAGGCGGGGCATCAAAAGGGCTGATCATGAACCCTCGTTTAATTCACGCCGCCTATAGGGGAAAAGCTGAATAGATTATTTCAGTGAAATGGCTGAACGTAATGAAAAACTCAGAAAAATGGCTTTTGATGTCCACATTCAAGGATTTACGATTGCTGTAGCATTTCTGTCGTAAAGAAATATTCAAGATTAAGTGGACATTTGAATTAAATGTTGTTTATCCATATGAGGATTAGATCGCACAGTGATATGTAGAAACAATTGTCTGGCCATTGGTGCCCTTTGTAGGCTTTTGATATAATGTGTATGCACATTATATTGTTTATAATACATTATGTTAAGTTTTGTTCAACAGAACCATATGGTTACTTGCTTTTGATACTTTATTTGGACCAAATATTATGGCCTCATTTTTTGTTTTATTATTATTATTTTTTTCTAGCAACTGGTTTTCCAAAGCACATAGTAACCAATTTATCCATTTAAAAATGTATTTGGCAACTTTTAGCATCTTAAAAAAGTTATTAGATGTTAAAGACGTGCATTTTCCTCTTAACCACCCAAAGAAGAAAGTATTGAAAAGCTAGCCAAGCGGCAAGTCGGCTAGAGACTTGGAGAGAGCTGGCTAGCAATACTCACGTCACATGTGAATTAGGTTGCTAGTTGCACTTGTTCGATAATAATAGTTTATTTTATGATAAACCTAGTTGTTAGTTTGTGCCTATAATCGTTAATCATTTAGGTACATAGTTGAACTTATTTTCTCGAAACTCAATCTTTTTCATCTGTTTATCTGAGTGAAATGTGTAGTTTAAAATACAGGTATAAATGCTAGTGAAAATTAATTCAGAAAATCTGAGTAATTTCTTTGTGTATTCTACGCAGTTTGCTTCATGGTTACAAAATGACATCAACATCCTTTTGTCACAACATCGTTTAACAACTTTTAGCAACAAAACGACCTGCCTTTTAGTGACTTTACCTAAAAATTAATTTGCATCACTGCTTGCGTCGCTAGAGGAAGCGGCCTCGCGCTAGCGTCTGTTGGAGGCCCGGCTGCATACGACGGTTGAGCCAACGCGGGAAGCAAGTGAGGCTTTGCTGCGGTGAGATCTGGGGTTCGGCCCATGGTTGTTGAAGGCCTGCCGCTGCGACTCGGCGCTTAAGGAGAGCTGGGTCTTGTGCGGGGTGATGGTGGTGTCGAGCAAGGCGAGTTCAGGGCCTTGCGCACTTTGCTCGAAATATTGGGCGCTCTGCTGGAGTAGATTTAGGAGTGCGGTTGGCTGATTGCTGGGAGACGAATAACTTGGATCGTACAGATCTGCTTTGTTTACCCTTCGCGAGGACGGGTGCGTCGGAATTAATCAGCGTTTGCCTCAGGCTTAAATGCGGTCCACTTTCCAATTGGAGGAATTGTAGGCTCAGCTGAAAGATAAGATGTTGAGGAAAAAAAATCGAAGTGATGCCGATAGAGGCAAGGTTAAGCCTCGGCATCGTGGAGAGCGTGTGGCTGGTCGAGCAGGGAGCAGCGACCGCGATGAAGCCTGGAGCTCGGCGGCGGTGTCTGGTGGAGAAGGAGTGATCCTGGGGCCGGCAGATGGCCGGAGAACCGAAAAATCCCCAGTATAGGTCTCGTCGTTTAGATGGGAGAAGCTGAGTGTAACTGCACTGGTCTAATTAAATGATAGCCACGCTTCATACAGATGTCTTTTTGCTGTTTATTGGTCTCTCTGTCTCTTTTCAGCAGACACCGTGAAAACTGCAAGAAATAAAGCATATAATGTTCAAAATATACATTTAGGTCAAGTCCTTTTCAAGTCTCTCATGTAAATGTCCGCTGATACACAAGTGAACAAATGCAAAAAATCCGAATCCAATGACATTGCTGTTTACACATAACATTGTTTATGTAAACTGATATAAAATAACACTATACACAAAATTGTTTTAGCGTTTCTCTGCATCCATGTTACTTCAACCCATAATGCAACGGTCCCGCGTTCAACTCAACCTGGTCATGTGATCCCTAACTTTCTATTTCCTATTTGTATTGTGGCTTTTCGCAACAGGCCATCTTCATCTTCACAAACATCAAGCACTCGTCCGAGTCTCCATTCACTGCGGGGAATCCCTTCCTCCTTGACAATGACGATATCTCCAACCTTCACATTGTGTCTTGGAGTGTGCCACCGTTGTCTGAGAGTGATGTTTGCAAGATATTCCTTTCTCCATCTACTCCAAAATTTCTCTGTCAGATATTGTACTCTGCGCCACCTTTTTCTTGCGTACAGGTCTCCTTGCACAAATTTCCCTGGTGGAGGCAGCGGAACAGAGGATTTCATGGTGAGTAAATGGTTTGGGGTAAGAGGCTCTAGCCCCTTGGGGTCACTGATGGTATCTGTGGTGAGTGGGTGGCTATTTATGATTGACATGGCTTCATAGAAGAATGTTCTCAAGGAAGCATCATCCAGTCTTCCTGAGCTCTGAGAAAGGACCCAGCTTAGAACACTCCTAACTGTTCTGATCTGCATTTCCCAAACCCCTCCCATGTGACTGGCATCAGGTACGTTCATAATGAAGTCACATTGCTTCTGGGATAGGTAAGCAGTCAATCTGTCCTTGTCCAATTCTTTCAAGGCCTTTTTCAGCTCATTTTTCGCCCCAACAAAATTTGTCCCTTGATCCGATCTGATCTCTCTTACAGCTCCACGGATAGCTATAAAACACCGCAAAGCATTTATGAAGGCATCAGTTGTGAGATCTTCCAGCATGTCTATGTGAATTGCTCTTGAGGAGAAACAGGTGAATATGAGACCATATCTCTTATGCGCTTTACGACCTTGCTTACAGAGAAATGGCCCAAAGCAATCCATCCCACAGTATGAGAATGGTGGAGAGGGGTCAACACGGTTAGCAGGTAGGTCTGCCATCTTTTGCATCTCTGTTGGCCTGCAAGCTCTCCTGCATGTAACACATTGCTTAATGTGGTTTGCCACAACTTTGCTGCCACCAACAACCCAGTAACCATTTGTTCTCAATTCATTGAGGGTCTGTCCTCTGCCTTGGTGCTGAGTTTTTTCATGGCAGTAATCCAAGATAAGACGTGTGACCACACCGTCTCTCGGGAGGATTGCTGGGTGCTTCGAGTCAAGAGGTAAGGAAGCTTTCCTCAATCACCCTCCCACCCTGAGAACACCATCATGCAGTACTGGATCAAGTTGGAACAATGGATGACTATGTGGCAATTTGCCATGACTCAGTATTTGTATCTCATTTTTGAAGGCATCCTTTTGTGCCAATTTTACAAACATGATACTGGCCTTTCTCATGTCTTCAACATTTATAGGTTTAATGGTTTTGTCTCTTGAAAATTGCTGGATACGAGAGACAACTTTTAATGCTGTGTGCCATTTTGAAAACTGCTTAAACCTCTCCAGAAAATCCTCATCTTGTACTACCTTTGTTTGTAGTACTTATGTCGTTCTGATTTCAGGATCACCAACAAGCAGCTCTGGAGTTGTCTTTGGTGTGATAATATCTTTTTCCCAAAGAAACTTGGGTCCGGTTAGCCAATTTGAATGAGTCCGCTCCGACACCTTCAGGGCCCTTGAAGCATGATCTGCTGGATTTTGATCAGAGTCTATATAATGCCACTGTGCAGGGTCAGTTGTTTCACGTATTCTTTGAACTCGATTCGCCACAAAAACGTGAAACCTACGGGCTTCATTGTTAATGACGCCTAAGACCACCTTTGAATCTGTCCAAAAACATTCTTGGTCAATTTTGAGCTCCAGCTCATCCTTTAACATGTCACTGACCGCTGAAGAGATCACCGCAGCTGCTAACTCAAGCCTGGGTATGGTCACGACCTTTGTGGGTGCAACCCTTGCCTTGCCAATAACAAAGGAGCAGTACACTTTGTCTTCACTCAACACTCGGATATATGAGCACTGACCATAGCCATGACTACTCGCATCTGAAAAGTGATGGAGTTCAATCCTGTGAACCTTCCCTAGATTTTCAGGAGCAAAGCATCTCGGAATTTGGAGGTTTTGCAGGTTCTTCAGTTCGTTCAGCCAGCTTGTCCATTGTGGCATTAACTCTTCAGGCAGAGGTTCATCCCATCCAATGCCCTTTTGACACATCTCCTGCAGTACCTGTTTTCCTAATAGGAGGAAGGGAGCCAGGAAGCCTAGCGGATCAAACACAGAAGCCACGGTTGAGAGGATTCCTCGCCGTGTTGCTGGTTTCTCATCCAGGGCAACTTTAAAGGAAAAGGTGTCACTATTTACACTCCACTTTACTCCCAACACGGTTTGGACTGGGAGTTCATCAGATCCAAGTTCCACATCCTGAACTCCGCTGGCTCGTTCGCTGACAGGAATTGACTCCAAAACCTTTCTGTTGTTGGACATGAACTTGTGTAGATGCAGTTTCCCTTTTGCACACACATTTCGGGCTTCTTGGACTAGTTTGGTAGCTGCATCCACATTTTCTACACTAATGAGCCCATCATCAAAATAGAAATTCTTTTTGAAGAAGCTGGCTGCTGCAGGATACTCTCTTTCATTTTGACATGCAAGATACTTCATTCCATAATTCGCGCAGCCAGGTGAGGATGCTGCCCCGAAAAGATGGACTTTCATGCGATACTCCTTTGGCTCTGAATTTGTATCGCCATTTTCCCATCAAGTCAAGTCAAGTTTATTTGTACAGTGCTTTTCACGATGCAAAGCAACTTTACAGCAAATTCAGTTTCTACAATATTTAGTGGTAACTTATCAGTGGTGACTGTCAGTTAATGTACATATGGCAGAAATGTACGGAAAAATCAATTTAAGACGAAATAAAACAGACGATGTACACTATTAACAGCAATTATTATATGATGCAATCAAACTTATAGCAAAATGTGGTAGTTCTGTATGTTGTTTCAGGATTGGCATCATCTGAGGTCCTCTGAGGGGTTGGCATCATCTCTTCTCAGGTGTTCTGGATCCAGACTGAAGCTTGTGT
>NW_015539825.1:25235-38158 GCF_001515605.1 Sinocyclocheilus anshuiensis | reverse complement strand
AAAATTTTAGACATAAAAGGAAGATTTGAGATGGGTCTGTAATTTGCCAGTTCACTAGGATCTAGTTGTGGTTTCTTAATAAGAGGCTTAATAACCGCCAGCTTGAATGGTTTTGGGACGTGACCTAAAGACAACGACGAGTTAATAATATTGAGAAGCGGTTCTTCTGCTACAGGTAACAACTCTTTTAGTAATTTAGTGGGTACAGGATCTAACAGGCATGTTGTTGTTTAGATGTAGTGATAAGTTTATTTAGCTCTTCCTGTCCTATAGTTGTAAAGCACTGCAGTTTATCTTTTGGTGCGATGAATGAAGCTGAAGTATTATACGCTGTAGAATCTACATTTGCTATTGTAATTCTGATGTCATCTATTTTATCAGTGAAAAAATTCATAAAGTCATTACTATTAAATTCAAGTATTACTACTGGTTATTTGTTAATCTAGCCACTGTGCTAAATAAAAACCTTGGATTGTTTTGGTTATTTTCTATGAGTTTGTGGCGGCCCTGGCAGCTTTTAGAGCCTGTCTATAGCTGGACATACTGTTTTTCCACGCAATTCTAAAAACTTCCAAGATAGTTTTTCTCCATTTGCGCTCAAGACTACGAGTTTCTTTCTTGAGAGAATGGGTATTACTGTTGTACCATGGCGCAGTACGTTTTTCTCTAACCTTTTTCAATTTGATGGGGGCAACAGCTTCTAATGTATTGGAGAAGATAGTGCCTGTGTTGCTAGTCATTTCGTCTAGTTCATGTGTACTTATGGGTACACAGAGCAGTTGAGATGACACCACAGGAACCTTAAGTAATCCCTGTCTTCCTGGCTTACATGGAACCTGTGGAACATCTTTTCTACATCACAAATAACTGTGACTGGATGTTTGCGAAACCTGCAGAGTACCCCTGTTAACCCATTAGTGAGATCAGGTCCAGTTAACAAGTGATCATTCAAAGCGGTGCCATCATACTTGGCAGAGCAGTCTAATCTACTCTGGCTTTCTAGGGTGATATACCCCTTGGTGAGGAATATACCAGACGTTTCCTGCCTTGGGTTGGTGTTCAGCTCTCTCCGCATCACCATCATTGAAGACACTTTCCATAAACTTGACATAGTCATCCTTGAATTTGGGGTTTTTCTCAAATTTTCCTTTCAGACATCTCAGCCGCACAAGAGCCAGCTGCCTATTTTCTGGTAGTTGTGGGCATGTCTTAAAGGGGAGGGGCATCTCCAGGTGTCCCTCTGAATTCTGGTGAATTTTTTCATTCAGTAATTGCATGAACTGTATATCGTCTTGCGATATGCTCTTTTC
Source organism: Sinocyclocheilus anshuiensis (assembly GCF_001515605.1). Lineage (NCBI taxonomy): Eukaryota > Metazoa > Chordata > Actinopteri > Cypriniformes > Cyprinidae > Sinocyclocheilus > Sinocyclocheilus anshuiensis. Next base: position 36,848 of record NW_015539825.1, on the reverse strand, counting down.
CTTTTGGATTTGTATCTCTGAAGTCTAATTCAAGGGCTTTGATGACAGCAGCAGGAGTCAGTATTGGAAGTTCCTTAACGAATATACGATGACACAGACCTGTGACTTCTGTCGACTTTGCAACCTGTGGTGAACTACCAACAATACTCCAACCCAGGTCCGTCCTGATGGCATACGGCTCATTATCACCTCCTCTGATTACTTGTCGTGGTACTAAAGTTCTTGAGCAGTCATAACCTATCAGGAGTCCAACCTTACAATCTAACAGCTCTGGTATCTCCTGTGCTATTTTATTCAGATGTATCCACCTTCTGGCGGTTTCAGAGGTAGGAATGTGGGAATGTTCAAGTGGGATGAAATCTCTGGTATAGGCAGGTGGCAAATTAATTAGGCCATGAGAGGCAAACCCCCTAACTCTGAGCCCACTAACTCTTTCACTTTGAATGACAGAATCCTTTCCCATCATTGTAGTAAGCTTTAACTTGACAGGCTCTGAAACTACCCCCATCCTCTCACATACCTCTTGGTCTACAAAGGTGCTGCTACTCTGGGTATACTCCCACCATCGCCACTGTCTACGCAACAGGAAAGGGAAGATGTGTTTTCTTCTGCTTGCATAGCATGAGAAAATGTGACTGCTGCAGAAGAAGGGCGGTCTTCATGAAGTGGTGTTGGATGATGTTTCTTGCATATGCTACAAGTGGCTTTACTCTTGCAATCCTTTGAAATGTGTCCTTTCCTAAGACAGCCAAAGCACAGGTTATTGTCAAATATGAACTTTCTCTTGTCCTCCACAGACTTACTGGCAAATGTTTGACATTTGTGGATGGAGTGGCTTTCCCCACAACACCAGCAAGTGACTCGGTTTGAACATGAAGGCGCTGCGCTTACTTTATTGGGTCTGTTTGAATTAACTGAGCTGCTTCCCCCAACACTGTATGTTTTCGGCACTGTGCTTGATTTGTCTGATGCTTTCACATTTGTGATGAATGCATTAGCCTTTGAGCGCTTAACTTCTCTAGATGGCCTTTCTTCAGTGAGCTTCAAGGAGTGAAAGGATGTTACAGGGTTGCATGCTATTTCTGCTTCTTGTGCCAGAAATTCAGCAAATTCCTTGAAATTAGAGTACTCCTCCGATTGTTTCAACTGCATTGTAACATGACGATTCCAACTAGATGTCACCCAATCAGGGAGTTTTTGTAGCATTTTTCGATTCTCTTCACAGTCATTTAACACCTGAAGCCCTTTGATGTGTGGCATGGCATTGCTACAGGCTGCCAGAAAATCACTGAATTGTCTCATTTGAACTGATTCTTTCGAGGCAATCTTTGGCCAGTCATTCAGTTTTTCTCTAAAGGCATGCTGGATTACAAATGGATGGCCATACTGAGTATTCAGTGCTTCCCATGCTTGATCATAGGCTTCATCATCCTTTCTGTAAAAGCTTCCTTCCAATACAGACTGTGCCTCACCGCTGACATATTTTTGTAGGTAGTACAACTTATCAGCTGAATTTGTGCATCGCCGTTCTATCAGTGCCTTGAAACTTGTTCTCCACTCTAAGAACTTAAGTGGGTCCCCTGAGAAAACTGAGGGCTCAGGTGCAGGAAGTCTGCTGAGAACCATTGTGTCATGTAAGGCTTGTACTATTGATGCTTCACCATTACTACGGTCTCTTTGTTCCTTGCTATCGTTCTTACATGCTTGTTCTTTTTTAATTTCCTTAGTAGATACTGAAAGACGATTGGCTACTTCACTGCGTGCTGTTCTACTTTCATTGCTGGACTCACCTGAGTCAGCTTCAGAGTATGCTTTGAGCTTTGCAGTTATTACTTGAAGATCTCTCTCATTTTCCAATATTTTAAGTTCTTGTCTTTGAGCAGCAATAGCCTCCTCCATATTTATCTCTGCTTGCTTTGCAGCCAACTGTGCGGCACACTCTGCTCTTTTTGTGGAGATGCTTTGCTGTTCTGATAAGCAGCTTGAACAGTGACTATGAATAGTAGACTTGGAGCTTGTACTCGCAAATATTGACTTAGCATACTCTTTGTCAAGCACCATACGAATTCTTGCATCTTCTGCATTAGCATCAAATTCCTCCAGCCCCACTTCACTCATACGTACTTTCATCAGCCCCATCAAGTCAGTTGTTACTGCTGTACAAGAATCCATTTTTCTTCTAATCTCAGTTGAAGGTACTGATTTAGATTGTATAAGTTCATACACATTTTTCACTTGAGTTTCCAGCCCTTCAACATTATCCATCAAGTCACCTAAATCTTGGTCGGAGCACTCATCCTTAAGTTTGGTACGTGTAGTTCTAACTTGTTCTTTCCAGTGTTCGTACAACTTGATGAATTTACTCTCCTTCCGAGAAACTTCTTGCTGCTTAAGCTCCTGCATTTTTGGAGTTAACTTTCTCTCTCGTGATGATTTCCTGGGTTCATCTCTTCTTGAAGTGGAAGCGGTAGGTTCTATCATTGCTAACTGAAGTGACTGTATTTTAGCATGAATATCACCTATGAGTGACTTTAATCCTTCCCTTTCAGCATCATCAATTTGAGATCTTAACTGTTCAGTTAACCTAGTCAATTCTGCCTGAAATGATTTGCTCACTTGATTCACTATATTGTGATTTTTCTCCATGAACTGACACTGTAAATGTTTTAGCAAAACACTTTAGTGCATGGTTAATTACTACTCTCAGATCAAAACCCTTGTAACTATTCAACACTGTCACTAGTAAGGCATACACAATTAGGCTGTAAAATCAAACAATATATACACGAACACTTTTTCTTCTTAGTTTTTTTTTTTTTTGAAGTCCATAAAGATGTAAAGGTAGCACAGTCTATCTAACCTGCTGTTAATTGCAGAGCAGCACTCTTCTGCTTGAAACAGTGATGGAATAAACAAACACTGTTCTCTGAAGCCTGTAGAAAGGATATTTGCAAAGCAAGAGTCTACGTGGCTAAATGTCGCCCTCTATTGGACGTTTCGTTTCGCCGTACTTCCTTTGCAGTGACAGCTGCATAACGGCAAGCCTCGTCTTTGACGCCTTCTCTCTCCACGCAATAGCCCCGCGATCGTGTACCATCTTTGTCTTTGTATCCGAAGACTCTTCTGTACGCGATGCACCCGCGATCTTGTTTCCTCTTCTCATCCGACCGATGCCGTTCCACTCTTTATACTGGTCGGCTTTGCGGCGTTACGTTTTCACTGTAACTGCACTGGTCTAATGAAATGATAGCCACGCTTCATACAGATGTCTTTTTGCTGTTTATTGGTCTCTCTGTCTCGGTCTCTTTTCAGCAGACACCATGAAAACTACAAGAAATAAAGCATATAATGTTCAAAATATACATTTAGGTCGAGTCCTTTTCAAGTCTCTCATGTAAATGTCCACTGATACACAAGTGAACACATGCAAAAAATCCGAATCCAATGACATCGCTATTTACACATAACATTGTTTATGTAAACTGATATAAAATAACACTATACACAAAATGCAACCGATTTAAAGATTAATTACCGTGTGCGCCCTCTTACACCATGCAGATAAAGGTACTGTTTTTCAGGCTCTGCATACCATTAGCGTTTCTCTGCATCCATGTTACTTCAACCCATAATGCAACGGTCCCGCATTCAACTCAACCTGGTGACCTGTTACGCTTCAATAGTAACTCTTCTTAAAGAACCCCTAACTTTAAACATTTTAAGGGAATACATTCTCTACTTATTAACTTGAATATCACGTACATACATTTTAGTCAAATATTTTTAAACAATAAATGAACTCAAATTGACATTAATTTTTTTAACAGAAACATAAATATCCACATCTCTTTGAAAACATGTCTGTTGACAGTTACACTGAGTCTGAGATATAATGGCAAAAGGTGCAAACCGAATGCTGATAAACCGTCAATGGATAGAGGTAAGTCAGCTGTATTTATATCATGGTGTTGATTAACTTGAGTGCGCTCCACCTGTGGTAATTAGGCTAAGTATCTGACGCGCTTCTCCCGAACCTTGTTAATAAAACATCATATCGGGTTATGCCGTATGGCCTGTCCAACTCACCCTCCATCTTCCAAGGCTATATGAATGAGGTGTTCCGGGGGTTCCTCCAACGCTTCGTCATCGTCTACATCGATGATATCCTTCTATATTCCCAGAACCTGGCCGAACATCGCCTCCACATGAAGCAGGTCCTTGAGAAACTCCACCAACACCATCTCTATCTCAAGTTGGAGAAGTGCGAGTTCCACACCACCTCTGTACACTTTCTGGGCTATGTCATTGACCAACACGGCATCCAGATGGACCAGAGTAAGGTGGAAACTGTCCAAAACTGGCCTCAACCAGCTACAGTCAAAGAACTTTCTGGGATTTGCCAACTTCTACCGAAGGTTTATCCACAACTGCAGCCTGCTCAGTTCACCTCTCACCTCTCTACTCAAGGGCCAGCCCAAGTCTCTGTCCTGGAACCCATCTGCCTTAGAAGCTTTCCATAAACTCCAAGAAGTCTTCCAAACCGCTCCACTCCTTGATCATCCCAATCCAGATCTCCCGTTCATCTTCGAGGTAGACGCCTCTTTCACCAGGGTCGGAGCGGTCCATATGCAGCGGCAGGGTGATCCTCCACGACTCCATCCATGCGCCTTCTATTCCAAGAAGCTCTCCCAGGCGGAGCAGAACTACAATATTGGAAATCGTGAGCTCCTAGCCATCAAGCTTGCTCTAGAGGAATGGAGACACTGGCTGGAGGGAGCGAATCACCATTTTGAAGTCATCACTGATCACAGGAATCTTGAATATCTGTGTGATGCTAAGAGACTGAACCCACGTCAAGCCCGGTGGGCATTATTCTTCACAAGATTTGATTTCACTGTCTCATATCGACCTGGAGATAAGAACTGTAGGGCTGATGCCCTGTCACGCCTTCATCAACCTGATCCTGAAAACCCTTCTCTAGAACCTGTTCTCCCTCCAGCCATGATCGTCAGCCCGATCCAGTGGTCCATCGATGAGCAAATTACACAAGCTAATCGCTCCGAACCTGCTCCGCTGGGAGGTCCAGAGGGGCTCCTTTATGTACCACCAACCTATCGTCTGCCCCTCATGGACTCCGCTCAAACGTCTCCGGGCTCTGGACACCCAGGTAGTCAACGTACCCTCTCGCTCTTACGTCATCGCTACTGGTGGCCCAACATGGCTCAGAATATCCCACGGTACATCAAGGGATGCTCAGCCTGTGCCGTCACCAACACTCCCCAGAGACATCCGGGAGAAAAACTGGTTCCTCTGCCCATTCCACACCATCCATGGTCTCATCTGGGCATAGATGTCATGACCGACCTTCCATCTTCTAATAATCATACCTGTGTGTTCGTCGTCGTTGACAGTTTTTCAAAAGTATGCAAACTCATCCCTCTCAAAGGATTACCCACTGCCTTCGAAGCTGTTGAAGCGCTCTTTCAAAATGTATTCCGTCACTTCGGCCTTCCTGAAGACATCGTATCAGATCGTGGTCTACAATTCATCTCTTTCATATGGCAAGCTTTCGTCAAACTGTTGGGAGTTTCAGTAAGCCTCTCCTCTGGTTACCATCCTCAAACTAATGGCCAGACTGAGCGAAAGATCCAGGAAATCGGGAGGTACCTGAGGTCCTACTGCCACCAGAACCAGGAGAGCTGGAGCCAGTTCCGTCCTTAGGTGTAGTACGCTCAGAACTCCCTAAGACAATCCACCACAGGGCTCATTCTGTTCCAATGTATCCTGGGGTACCAACCTCCGTTATTTCCCTGGTCGGGTGAGCCCTCAGGGGTTCCAGCTGTCAGCCACTGGTTCCAGCAGAGCGAGAGAATATGGGACTCAGCTCATGTGCACCTCCAATAGGCAGTATGGAGACACAAGAGGCAAGCTGACACTTGGAAGAACATCAAGACTGAAAGACTGAAAAGACCCTCGCTACCAACCGGGTCAGAAAGTGTGGCACTCGACATGGGACATCCGTCTCCGCCTGCCTTGCCATAAGCTGAGTCCCCGGTACATAGGTCCATTCACCGTGCAGAGGCAGCTCAACAAAGTCACCAACAGGCTAAACCTTCCACCTCACTACAGCATCTCACCATCTTTCCATGTGTCCCTCCTTAAACCTCACTCTGAACCTTTGTTGTCTTCCCCCACAGAATCTGGTGGCAATGAGGTACCTCCTCCTCCCGAAATCACAGATGAGGAAGCCATCTACCTGGTCCGGGCCATCCTCGACTCGCGGTGGCGGGGCCCCAGGCTGGAATACCTCATCGACTGGGAGGACTATGGTCCCGAGGAGCACTCCTGGGTCACTCGTCATGACATTCTCGATCCAGTGCTCCTCACACAATACCACGCTGAACACCCAGATCGCCCAGCTCCCAGGGGTCGAGGTAGGTCCCGTCGTTGTCGTTCCATCCGGCCATCAGGAGCCCACCGTGGAAGAAGGGTCACAACCATCACAGACCAATTACAACCCATCGTCACCAGATCAGCACTCTCCACCCACTCGTTCACTTTCCTCGGACTTCTGATTCACTGCACCTGCACCTCATCATCAGCACTCACTATAAAGAGACACTTCTCCTGCACTCCCTTGTCTGGTTTCGTCCGTATGAACACTAAAGACTCCTTACCTGATACTTACCTGTCTTCTGTCATCCGTCATCTGTCATCTGCCCTTCGTCTGCTTCGGATCCGTTCATCTGCAAGAGAGTCATTACTATTTCTGCAAGCTAAGTCTACATTCATTCTGCATATTGATATTCTACTCACCAGTCTGCATTCCTGTCCAGTTCTGTGCCTCTGTTAAAAAAAACTCTGTGTGTTATACAACATACTGCATCCTTCTGTTGTGTGACAATATGGAAATGTATTATTTAATATATTGCATAATATTCCCATATATTATTGTTACGTGAGGGACCCATAAGACAAAACATTACACTAATATTGTGAACACTAAATGTGTTATTTCGTGTGAGCATTTAATTAGCAACACCAGCTACAGTATATTCATCTTAGTAGTTTGCCATGCCAATGGAACCAACCAAACCCACCAATCACAGGAAAAATAGTTGTATATTTAATTTTCTCTTGGGTTATGATGTCAAATCACACATAATATGGCCAAGACATATAAACACAGAGACAAACATGGTGTGCTCTTGAACCTCATGATAACTAAATAGCACTGAGTAAAAGAGGTTGCAACAGCTGGTGCATCTATAAATAACGTTTGCATCTTCTAGTCATCTGCTTTGGTAAGTCAAGAATATTTCTAAACTAAATATATTTTGTATTATCAAACATGCATATTACAATTTCACAGTGATCACCAATATTTATTGGGTTCTATAAGCTAGTATGGATGAGTAAAGTATTAGCATTTCCAAAGAACTGACACGTAGATGAAGAAAGCGTTGTTGTTTTTTTTTAAATAAATACTTCTGTAGTAAAACTTTGAGGCAATATTCCTGTTGTCACTCTATGTTTCTCTACCTTTTGTTTTGGTCACAGATGGACAACCAGACATTCAGATACAGCGTACTCTTAGTGGAAGGACTGAATATTACAACTCAATCCAGCTATCTCGCATTTGTCGTCCTTTTGATGGCTTACATATTTATAATGGTATCTAACCTTTGGATTTTGATTCAGATCTCAGCAGAAAAAGGCTTACACCAGCCCATGTACATTATTTACTGGAACTTGCCACTCAAAGATGTTATAGGAACAACTGTTATTGTGCCACGTTTGTTGAGGGATCTTGTAACAAACCCCTCTGAACGCTACATCACATATGTGGAGTGTGTTTTTCAAGCTTTTTTTATACATATGAATGGAACAACATGCCACACTATTCTAATGATTATGGCCTTTGACAGATATGTGGCCATATGCAATCCACTGCGTTACACTGCTATAATGAGCAATCATTTGGTGGTTAAATTGTCAGCAGGAGCTTGGGGTACTGCGTTAGTGCTGGTGGGAATTTTGATCAGCCTCAGTGTGCGTCTGTCTCACTGCAGATCTGTGATTCAAAACCACATTTGCGATAACGCTTCACTATTTAAACTCTCTTGTGAAAATACAGTGATTAATAATGTATATGGATTAACTTTTACTGTAGTTTTACTAGTCTCTTCAATGGGAAGTGTTGTATTAACTTATCTCAGAATTGCAATTGTATGCTTCACCAGCAAGAACAAAGCAACAAACAAAAAAGCCATAAAAACATGCTGCACTCACTTGACTCTTTACTCAGTTATGTTAGTCTCTGGATTTGTTGCAATTTTTCTCCACCGTGTTTCTGAATACTCTGACAATAGAAGAATAGCAAGTATAGTTTTCAGTATTGTGCCACCAGGATTGAATCCCATAATATATGGTTTACAAGTCAAGGAAATAAGACAGAATTTGTTCAAGTTTTTAAAAAATAAAGTTAATTCTATGTGATTTTTGGTTACATATTCATGAACAAAGTTACTGTATAATAACAGTTAAAGAGATTTTTGTTGCAATTGGTGACTTTTAATCGTAAAAAAAATTATTTCTGTTCACTTTTGAGCATTGCTTATGTGTATCTGCTTGTGTAAAATTAAGACCACTGAGAGAATGTTCAATATAGTTCAATATAATAATATAGTGAATATTATTCATATAGGGCAAAAGGCTTCAGTAACAAGTAGAAACTAAACCAAGGCTACTTAGACTGTATACAATTTAATAAACTGATATTTACAGCTAAGTTGTTATTTACAATATCTCAATGAAGAGTTTGAGGGATATTAACAAAAACTACTAGTAAAGTAGAAAAAAAAAAAATAAATCCTGGAGTTCAGCTCCTACACCACACTGCTAATGAATGTATTAAATTGATAATAGAATCACAGTAATGACATAAGCAGCAACATTGCATTTTGCATTGCAAATTGTAAATATATGACAGTCTACATTTCTCTTTCATTATGAAACATAATTTGTGTGAATAGCCTAAAAACATTATTGGCATATGTGATATCAGCTCACAGCTTTGTGATAAATACAATGGAACTGTAAAATATTGTATGTATAATAATTATAATTGTAACTTCTGAACTGGAATTTAAACGTGGAATTAACAGTTTAACCCTTAAAACCTTTCAGTCAGACAAATTTGTTTTCTTTTATTTTCTTTCTTTTTTTTCGTAATAAAATTGGTTTCATCATTCTGGTTTCCTCATTCTGGTTTCCAAATCGGTGAGTGTTTTTCCATATGCAATGTGACCACACAAACAAAAATCGTTCTTTGTACAATGCCAGTTCACCAGATGGCAGCAATCTGACCCAAATACATAATAAATTATTTATGTTCCAATTGAATGTGTTCACAGAAGTATAGATTTTTAGTATAGTGAAATTTGAAACTTTTCCGTATTTGCTTATACAAATGACCTAAATGTCCTAATGTCCAAATGACCTAAAATTCCAAAAGAAATGCACAATTTTATTGTTACTACTTCAAGGAAATTAGTGTTATGTAATTTTGTGTAAATAATTAAATAATTTACACTCTCAACATTCCTGGGCCCGTATTTAACAAGCTTCTCAAAGTGCCATTTTAGTCTTTATCAAGCCTCTGAGAATTACTCTCAAGAACGTTGCTAAGAATTGACTTGAGTGTAAAAAAACTTCTTGGCTCAAAGCTGCGCTTAAAAGTTAGTTATCAAGCATCTTAGTTGTAATTTAAGCGAAGTGTAGGACTAAATCTTAAGTGTCAGTCTTAGAGTTGATTCACGACACTTTGTTGTGCCACAAACGGATTTTTGATGACGAAACAAGCATGGACCAATCACTGAATAGATTTCCTTATTTAAGAATATTCTCAGATAAATTCACGTTTGAATGATTAAATTCCTAATAGGAGTTTACATTCAACACACATTTGACAATAAAGTATTTTCAAGAGAATACACTATGCTAAGGCAATGAATTGTCATCACAACCTTCAATTTAGGGTTGTGCCAGTAGACGATAGTATCGTGTATCGACGATAGTCAGAGATATCGCCTGTGGCTGATTTATTTGACGACAGCAAGACGATTATTATTATTATCCATCAAAAATATAGGCGCCTATCTTTAGTCATGCAGCGCAGAGAGCCGCTTGAGAAACTTGAGAAACCGCGGCGCAGGTGGTGAGTAGCCGGGATCAGCTCCGGTGGCCGTGTCGGAGCCATAATGTGCCGTAGACGTGTGCAGTGTAAATAAGGGGTAAGAGATTTATTCATGATACAGTGTAAGTAGCTTCACTGATTATAACGGGAATGTTTTTAAAGAGCATATTACTCACGCTAGACTGAAGTCAGTTATGATGTTCTATGGTAATGTAAATATTCTTTGCTCGTTTCTGTTTGAATAACTGAGGAAATGTAACTGTTTTATTAACTGCTCGTCATCAAACATTTCAAGAGCATTCTTCCTCTCCTGAAATATTTGCGCACGTCTCTGTCTCCTCAGCGCCATCACAAGCCCCTACTGACAACTCCTAACCACTTGAGAGACCTCTCGAGCTGTCTTAAATAACTGGGAGAGTAAGAGTGATTCTTAGCTTTAAGAAATGTGATAACTTGCTTTTATACTTGTTTGAAAGTAGGAGTAAATGTAATGAATTCTCAGCACTTAAGACTAAAATGGCACTTTGAGGAGCTTGATAAATACGGGCCCAGGATTATAGAAACATCCCAGGAAGGAAATTTCACTGGGCAGATCAGCTGTCCGGGACCACATAAAAAAGTAAAATACTAAGATGCAAAGAGTTGGCACTTCTGAGCATATATCTCCTTGTAGAGGGAGCTCAAGCATTTACATTGGACTCCGCAACCTTAGCCAAGAGACCTGGATCTGGGAGCGGATCCCCCTGGGGGCCAAATCCACATTAACCATATTGAGCATATATTGAGCCCCACGCCTGACACAGAAGGTTTCTCTTGATGGGAATTCCCCAAGAAGAGCCTTTTAGGATATATAGTAGGTCTGAGAATTATACTCATAGTCTGTCCTGGGAAGAAATGACAGATCTCAGGTTCAGCCTTCACTTGGACTAGAGAGAAAGTGTTGCTAGAGGCCATGACCCACAGTCTCTATGAGGAGGTTTGGTCAGTGACACTGATTTTCCATCTCCTCCCAGTTGTGGAGGGATCTAAAGCCAGACCATGGATTTATCTACACATGTCACTCTGTGGCAGCCATACCTTAGCTAACTTAGTTTGCTTACATTTTTAACCATGCAATATTTTTTTTTTTCATTTGTAAGGTGTTTGAGGGTTCCCTGTCTGTTAGTTACTTCAATGTTACATTGAATTACTGAAACTAGCTCTCACACTTGAGAGCCCCAAACACATCTGACATTTCAGAAAATTCCAATGAGAACGTCTCGGTTACGCATGGTAACCCTCGTTCCCTGAAGTAGGGAACGGAGACGTCACGTCGGATGACCGACGAATTGGGATCTCGCTTAGAGAGACCAATCTACTTTGAGTGTAAACTAAACGAGCCAATGCACATTGGCATGCGATTATTGCATCCAGCT
>NW_015539825.1:24597-24780 GCF_001515605.1 Sinocyclocheilus anshuiensis | reverse complement strand
GTCTGGCTGCCGAGGGGACGGAGGAGCTCAACAGGGTCTACTATAGGTACTCTCTGGAGCAATTTTAGCAAGCCGACCGGAACCCGGGGCCACTCAGTGCTTCTACCCGTTTGAGATGAGAACACAGGAGGATACCGGCTCCACACGAAGGCTATAGAATCTAGCGAACGTGTTGGGGGTCGC
>NW_015539825.1:23903-24560 GCF_001515605.1 Sinocyclocheilus anshuiensis | reverse complement strand
GAGTCAGGTCCCAAGAGAGTATAGAGGAAGGCCGTAGAGGATGTACCTTTTCGCCACCTTAAGGAACCTGATGACCAGGTCATGCTTCCCCAGCGACTTCCCTTCTACGGGGTCATGGTTAGCAGCGAGTGCAGCGACATAGACTTTGAGGGTGGAGGGAGACAGCCCTCGCTTCAACCCTTGCTGCAAAAAAGACAGCACAACTCTGATCGGGCATCTTCAGGGGTCTTCTCGGCCCTTCCATGGGGTCGTGGTTGGCAGCAACCGCAGCCACATAGACTTTAAGGGTGGAGGGAGACAGCCTTCGCTCCAACCCCTGCTGCAGAAAGGACAGCATGACTCTGATCTGACATTTCCGGGGGTCTTCTCGGTGAGAAGAACACCACTCGATTAACAGGTTTCACTTGAAGTGCAAGCGTGTCTCGTAGATGGTGCTCTCGGCGAAGTGAAGGTGTCAACTACTTCTTGGGGTAGGTCACCTAGAACCTCCGCGTCCTGCAGGGACCAGACATGAAGTTTCCAGAGGTCTGGATGTGGGTGACAAAGGGTGCCCCGCAAGTTTATTATAGTTTTGCATTTTTTAATTCCTTTTATTTTAATATCGTTTTCAAATTTGCAATAAAATTTAGTCTAATAAAAACTAAACTCAATTTTAAT
>NW_015539825.1:22427-23741 GCF_001515605.1 Sinocyclocheilus anshuiensis | reverse complement strand
TGTGAACACATTTCTATTTAGTTTTTATATAGTTTAGTTTCAGTTTTAGTTTTAGTAGGCTACTTAAAGTTTAGCAGAATTAACAGATCACTTCTAGAGCACAGGCCAAAAAAGGCTTAGGTTAATTTAACCTTAGTGATGCAAATGTCTAGGGACACATAATTAAAGCATGCTGAGAATGATTAGATGGTAAAAGTATACAAATAAACAGATCACTTCCAGAGCGCAGGCCAAAGAAAGACTTAGGCTAATTTAACCTGTGATGCAAACGTCTAGCGACACCAAATTAAAGCATGCTGAGATTGATTAGATGGTAAAAGTATACAAATACACACCAAAATTAAGCAGTCATGCCTTTTTAAATCTACACAAGTTGTGCTTACATTATATTTAAAACGCACTACTGAATGATACGTGTGTTGTGATTTTGAATTTGAAAATAAATATAGCTAATTTCTTTATATTATGTCTTCCATCTTATATAACCATAATCATGATACTATAACTGTCGTGTCTTGCTCACTTTCCCGCAAACAAACGCGTATAAATCATAAGTGGAACTTATGAAATTCAATAATAATGCCTTAACATTCGATTTGCAGCGTTGCGCATTCGCGCTGCAGCTGAAGTGAATGACAGCTTAGGGAGCGCTTGTTGCGGCTTTCTGTAGCCTATATATCATTTTATTTTTAAGTTTTATTTTTAATGCTTCTGTAAAGGACTAACGGCCACACACTGCAGAGTTTAAGGAGAGACAAAGGCATAGTTAAATATGTTATTTTCTTTTATGAAGGATTATAAGCATGTAGTTTATGCACATTTGTTCAAAACAGCCTGGCGGACTGTTCACAAGATGTGGGCAAAAGTTTTTATTGTTTACAGTAAGGATGCGCGTTCTTTGTTCTGTTGCGCTGCTTGTCTATTTTTCTTCAGAGCGCCCACTTAAAATGCCTATCCTTGGTGCCCCGTCTCTGAGTCAGTAGATCCTTCCTCAGAGGAATCGGCCAAGGAGGGGCTGTCACGAGGAGCGTTAGCTCCGGGAACCAGGTCCGGGTGGGCCAATAGGGCGCCACTAAGAGGACCTGCTCCTTGTCCTCCCTGACCTTGCACAGTTTCTGTGCAAGAAGGCTCACTGGGGGAAACGCATACTTGCGAAGGCCCCGCGGCCAGCTGAGTGCCAGTGCATCCGAGCTGAGTGTTCCCTCGGTCAGGGAGTAGAACAACTGGCAGTGAGAGGTTTCTGGAGAGATAAACAGGTCTACCCGAGTGGCTCCGGAACGTCTCCAAATCAGCTGGACCGTCTGGGGGTGGAGG
>NW_015539825.1:21658-21925 GCF_001515605.1 Sinocyclocheilus anshuiensis | reverse complement strand
CTGCCAGCAACTCGAGGCAGTTGATGTGCCAGTGCAGTTGGGGCCCCGTCCAAACCACTGACACTGCAAGCCCATTGTACGTGGCCCCTCAGACGGTGGTTGAGGCATCCGTGTGAACCACAGCATGCCGAGGAAGAACGCAGCGACCCGGCCAGGGCGTCTCATAGCCGGTCCGAGGCGGGGTCTGAGTGTGTGTAACACTGACCTGCGTTCGAGCAGAGGGTGCGTGGGTAGTCCGTTGGTTCGTCCTCCCGATCCGCCCACTGC
>NW_015539825.1:19827-20290 GCF_001515605.1 Sinocyclocheilus anshuiensis | reverse complement strand
GTCCTCCCGATCCGCCCACTGCTGCTCACTGGCGAGAGAGGAGGGTGAGTGTGATACGACACTGGATCGTCCACAACCCCCCGTCCCCTCTGGGGACCCAGAAATAGAGGAAATTGCTCTTTGTCGAGTATTTGGGTACCACCGACCGAGAGATCAGTAGCGGAAAAAAACAAAAAGATTCTCCGCCCGGCCCTCCTCCGGGGGAGGGAGTGATGCGCTCACCATCTCCCGAAGAGCAGGTCCCTCCACCTCTGGGTTTCCCATCTCAGGGCCTCTTGCTCTTTCGCTTGCCACCAGGTTTGGCGGGGGCCTGGACGGGCAGGGCGGCTGCCCTGCGACCGGCTCCACGGCGCAGCTTTGCTGGAGGCCGCAGGAGCGGGGCGGTGGCAGGGGGGCCGCCCTCGGCGACGGCAGCAGCCGCACTCCGGGGCAGGATGTACCTGATGGCCTCAGTCTGCTTTGG
>NW_015539825.1:18945-19697 GCF_001515605.1 Sinocyclocheilus anshuiensis | reverse complement strand
CTGCCCTCGGCGACGGCAGCAGCTGCACGCCGGGGCAGGATGTACCTGATGGCCTCAGTCTGCTTTGGGCAGTGGAGAACTGCGAAAAGGCCGGTCTGGAACACAGGGGCATTCAAGAATTGTGTCTTGTCCGTCTCATGCATGTCGGCCAGAAACAGCCAGAAATGGTGCTCCTGGACCACCATAGTGGACATCGCACGACCCAGAGACCGCGCCGTAACCTTCGTCGCTCGTAGCGCGAGGTCCGTCGCGGTGCAGTGTTCTCTGAGCGTGGTGAGGGAGGAGGAGCCCGCCGTCCGGTTTCCGGCAGTAAAAGGTGCTGTCCACGACCTGGTGAGCTCCTCATACACCTCCGGGAAGAAAGGCACCGAGGCGGGGCACTGATGCGGACCACCCTGAGAACCAATCGTGCAACCTTGAGGGCTCGAGACACGGTGGAAGTCTCCCCCCGAGAACCAATCGTGCAACCTTGAGGGCTCGGGACACGGTGGAAGTCTCCACTCGAGCCCTACCCCTACAGCGGCCCGGTAAAGCATAGCCATTATTTCTGGATCCGATTCAGGCATTGCTACAGTCCCGGAGGAGAGCAGCGCAGCCGAATCTTCCTCTCCAGAAAGCTCTGGCTCACCCTCCAATGCAGCAATCAACATCTGGTCGTTATGAGGAGTGCCAAAGGATATGGCTGGTACACTTCTTGTAGAGGGCCCAGCACTTTCCATTGGCAGCTCAACTGGTTGCGGAGTGCAAGAGGA
>NW_015539825.1:14853-16879 GCF_001515605.1 Sinocyclocheilus anshuiensis | reverse complement strand
TGAGGAGAACTAGATCGAGGCAGAGGCAACGGAACTCCGCCCCTTGAGGAAACGGAGCTTGGCCCGCGACTCCGAGATGATCATCTTCCCGCAATGAGAAGATGACTCATCCACAAACGCCACCTCAGCGTGCTACATGCCCAGGCACGTGAGGCAGCGATCGTGACCATCACCCAGCACCAGGTAACGACCGCGTCCAGAAACGCCCGGGTGATACGTTGTCTATAGCAAGACCCACATCGTCTTTATAAAGACGTAACGTCAAGTTTTCCACGCAACGTCGTCTTTAAAAAGACGCACCCATAATTGCTCTTTTAGGGAAGTAGCTCTTTTAGCGTGCTGAGGCGCACAGGGGAGATGACCGCCTGCAACACAAACGGGGGTAGTGCAGCCTGATGTGTGCAACCCACTCGACATGGGAAACCACCACAACTGAAGCGCCGTACCGCCAACACGAAGAGCTCTCAAAGAGCGCGCTGAACTCGTTCAGTCTTCTTCTCTCAGTAGAGTAGTCAGGAGCAGAACGATGTGATCGCTTGGCTCCGAAGCGAAAAGCTGAATATGCGCTGCATCTGCTGCCTACTTATACTCGCGCTGTGATCAGCGGCAGCTGGATGCAATAATCGCATGCCAATGTGCATTGGCTCGTTTGGTTTACACTCAAAGTAGATTGGTCTCTCTAAGCTAGATCCCAATTCGTCGGTCATCTGACGTGACGTCGGGAGTGACCGACTGAAAGGGAACTGGCAAGTGGAATTTGCATGACAACCACTCCCCCAGACATACAGGTATAAAAGGAGGATGACATGCTCCACTCATTCAGCTTTGTTCTTCTGATGTAGTAGCGTCTCTCATATGAGTAGAAACAAAACTACAAATCCGTTCACCTCTCTTCACTCTGCTGGATTTGTAGCACATTTCAGCAGCCTCTCTTCTAACAATGGATAGCTCCCTTGGGTGCTTCAGCGGTGGACTGGAAGAGGTAATTTTCCATCTAAAAGAGCTGCAAGTCGGATTGCATCTTTTAAAAGATGCATTTCCACACGTTCCCTGATTTCTCTCCCCTTCTGATGACCACAATCACTGTCTCGAATGCCTGGGTCATACTCACACTGAGACACTTTCCCCTTTTTGAAAAGTGTGAGAGTCACCTCAGTGGGTCCCCATGGGCCTCCTATTCCTCAGCATGCTCATGTCCCCCAGTCAAGTTCACAGATGAGTAAGGCACTTCACCTGAGGGTGAGATGAATTTATCATTCGAGGCTTGTGACTATGATTTATAGCTCGCAGCATCAGAAGGTGGGTTTTTGCCTCCTGAGGTGGATGACTCGCCTGAGCTCCCACCCTTGGTGGGCTGTGAGTATCATCCGAGGCTCCCATCCAGGGGCCCGTTCTTCATACGTCGCTAACTCAGTTAGCTGGATTTGATTGTTGATGATTTGGCATGATCTTGAATTGTTTGGTTCTTAGAAGCTCATCCTGGATTTGCTGTCATAGCAACAGGTCCGTAAGCTTAGCCTGTTAACCCGCACCTGGACGCCGGCGCACTGAACGCTCTTTGTTTGCACATGTCAATGTTTACGAATAGATTAAAAGAAAAGGGACATAATTAATCTTGACAAACTATGTATCATTCTAAAGGCTAGGAAACGCTTGTTTTGTTTACTGTGTGGAGACGTGCTGATATCGCGTTTGGTCTCGTTCTGTATCGCGTATTTTGTCAGTGTCTGTGCTTGCTTGTCCATTTGTTGTGGAAAACAATAAGGAAAGTGTGTCCAGCTGAATTAATTTAGTATTTTATTAGACGGGTATAAAAAAGCTTAGTTTACCACGGCAGCCATCGCGTGACGGCCTCCTCATGTGAAGACCGAAGAGTGTAAAGACCATCGACTCTGCCGTGCGACTCCACCGGGCAGGGACACCGGCAAAGGATAAGTATCACTTTTTATTTCTCCTCTTTCCTACTACTTGTTTCACTTCTGTTTCAGTTTTTATAACCATTTCTTACTATGTGTAAGTAAGTTGT
>NW_015539825.1:14349-14778 GCF_001515605.1 Sinocyclocheilus anshuiensis | reverse complement strand
GGGAGAGGAGAATAGCAGGATGTGTTAACGGATGTGTAGAGAGATGGTCAGAACGGGTGTGGGGGGTATTGAATCTACAATAAACCTCATTCAGGTCTTTAGTAAGTTGTTGATTCGTCTCAGTGCTGGGGGATTGTGTCTTGTAGTTTGTGATTTCTTTCAGACTTTTCCACACTGATGCTGAGTCACTGGAAGAGAATTGAATCCTTATTTTTTCAGAATAATTCCTCTTTGCCACTCTGATCTTCTTTTCCAGTGTGTATTTAGCCTGTTTATAAAAGACATTGTCCCCCTTCCTGTAAGCATCTTCTTTGGCTTGATGGAGCTGTCTGAGTTTTGCAGTGAACCATGGTTTGTCGTTGTTGTAGGTTAAATGAGTCCTGGTAGGAATGCACATATCTTCACAGAAACTGATATAAGATGTTACAG
>NW_015539825.1:13631-13930 GCF_001515605.1 Sinocyclocheilus anshuiensis | reverse complement strand
CCTGCTCTGCTTCATTAGTCCATCTTTTTACAGTCCTTAATACAGGTTTAGCTGATTTAAGTTTCTGCCTGTAGGTCGGTATAAGATGAAGCAAACAGTGATCAGAGAGTCCTAAAGGGGCCCGTGGAACAGAGTGATATGCATTCTTTATTGTGGTGTAACAGTGATCCAATATATTACTGTCTCTGGTGGGACATGTAACATGCTGTCTGTATTTTGGCAGTTCACGGGGAAGATTTGCTTTATTAAAGTCCCCGAGAATGATTAAAACAGAGTCTGGGTGTTGTTGTTCTGTGTCT
>NW_015539825.1:8417-13403 GCF_001515605.1 Sinocyclocheilus anshuiensis | reverse complement strand
AACAGCTGAAAGCCCGGGAGACTCAACGCGCTGTCCGGAATGGCGTCTTTCAGCCAGGTTTCCGTGAAACACAGAGCAGCGGAGTTTGAAAAATCCTTATTTGTCCGGGAGAGCAGAAGGAGTCCGTCCGTTTTGTTGGGTAGAGAGCGGAGGTTCGCCAGATGGATGCTAGGCAACGGCGTCCTGAATCCACGCTGCCTGAGCTTCACGAGGGCGCCACCTCGCTTCCCCCGTCTGCGCATCCTGAAGCGCTTGATCAGCGCCGCAGCTCCCCCGATTACAATGTCCAGCAAAACATCAGAATAATCGAAAACCGGTGAAATATCGGGTGGTGTGTACTTCCGAAACTGATTGCAGGGATATAACTAAAGACAGGACAAACTAACAAAAACATAAAAACAACTGCGGAGCACGCCACGGAGGCAGCCATCATCGTCGGCGCCATCTCACAACAAAGATGTGATTTCTGATGTGATTTCTATTAATACTATAGAAACAGCCAGTTTTACTCACTGAAAGATTTATTCGTCATACAATTATTACTTCATAATTGTATTTGAGTCTTACACACACATGCTACACAGATAATGTAGAGTCGTGCATTAATGTGAGTGCTGACAGCTATTATGGGAGTGGCTTGATGGAGCGCAGGAGATACAAACAGGGACCATGACTAAACTCCAAAATAAAAGACATGAAATCATGAACAAGAAACACAACCCAAAACACCACATTACAATTGCTAATTACAACATTGAACTAAAAATTTAAAGCTTGTACAAATACTAGAAATCGTGAATATAAATAATTGGGAATCATGTAAAAAATTGAAATAAAATAAAAACAGTGCACATTTCATTTATCTATTATAACATTTATGTAGTTTTGTTCGCTTGGCTGTTTCCTTATAAAAGTTCAAAAATCTGTCAAGTTTTTCGTCAGGGATTGTGGTTTAGAGTATCGATACATAGCCCCTTTTAAACCAACCCATGAACGCACAATTATCTCAGATAACTCAATCCAGCCAAACTAATCATCAACAACAGGTGCGTTCGGAAAACCGAATTAGCCAGATCCTGATTAGCGCGATGATATCATCTTGGATGTGACGTTCTCGGATGTAATAAGCGACGTACGAAGAACGGGCCCCAGGGCATGCAAGTTTACCCTGTCTTTGATGTTGAGGGCTTACACTGCCACTGGTCAGGCCGCCTCCACCTTGCACTCAGTGGCCATCCTGCTAGTCTATCAGGAAATATCACTGAAAGAACTGCACAAGGGTAGTTCTGACCCAGAGGTAATGCAGAAACTGTGCTCAGCAACTGACTATGCCCTCTGGCCTATGAAATTTACAGTGTAGGCTCTGGTCAGGCGATGTCCACACTGCTTGTCCAGGAATGCCACCTTTGGATTAACCATGCTGAGTTGTGGGATGCTGAGAATGTATGCTTTCTTGACACCCCCATCTCTCAAGGTGGTCTTTTCAGTGACAATTTTGAGGACTTCACACAACAGTTCTTGGCAGCAAAGAAGCAGACAAAGGCTATTAAACATATCTTGCCTGCTCAATGCAGGTCCTCTTCCAACTAAAGACACCAATGTCTCAAGCCCTGCCTACTTGTTGCCAAGGGCGGCCCCCTGTGAAGGCTGCACCGGCCCCATCACCACCTGTCCCACCCCTTTCAGGTCTTCCCTGTCTCTTCACGTCTTTATGAAAGTGGCAGAGGCTGCCCTTGCCCCTTTAAGGGAAGGCATTATTTCTTGGTGCTCATGATTATGCAATTGAGTTAAAGGGTAAAAGTACCATTGCAATGCATATGGCCTGATATCATGATGTCAAAGTGAACATGTTAAAATGAAAAGCATGGCCAGAAGCTATGTTTGATGGCTGGGGCTAGACCGACAAATTAACGATCTAGCAAAGACATGCTCTGGATGTTAAAAATCCAGTGACCGCCTCAAGCAGTTTTCCTCATTCATTCTCGTGAATGTGTACGTGCCTCCGGACGCGTGCGTGAGCGCCGCGATGCAACAGCTGGCCGAACAAATAACTGAAATAACTGTAGCAAAGGTACCCAGACTCTATTTTAATAATTCTTGGATATTTTAACAAATCAAATCTCTCCCGTGAACTGCCAAAATACAAGCAGCACATTACGTGTCCCACCAGAGACAGCAATATATTGGATCAATGTTACACAGCAATAAAGGATGCATATCACTCTGTCCCACAAGCAGCTTTGGGGCTCTCTGATCACTGTTTAGTTCATCTTATACCGACATACAGGCAGAAACTGAAATTGTTGTGTCTTTTTCCGCTGCTCTGAGAAATCACACTCAGTCTTGGACTTTGATGCCTGAAGAAACACACTTTATTTCCACAATGAGAATAAAGCGGAGAAGCTCTGCAGAGAACATCTCTAGAATGTCTTTCTGTCTTCCTTTTTATACATTTGGATTTGGAGGCGTGGGGTATATATCCCATACAGTTTTCCATACATAGAATGGTTCCTTTGTGCATACAATTCTCCCTAGAAAGGGAGTAAAAGATCCAGTCTCCATAATTTCTACTTTTATAGAAAACAATGTTATAAGCATGAGCATGCAGTTGGTTCAGCGCTTGCCTGTGGTTGTCACAGTTATGTATAAAGACATAAAAACACATTCAAAATATCACAAATAGAATATCACAGGATTAGCATAGTTGATCTTCAGCCCAGATACTATCTTTCTGTCTCCCTTTTTATACAGGTTGGATTTTAAGGCGTGGGGTATATATCCCATACAGTTTTCCATACATAGAATGGTTCCTTTGTGCATACAATTCTCCCTAGAAAGGGAGTAAAAGATCCAGTCTCCATAATTTCTACTTTTATAGAAAACAATGTTATAAGCATGAGCATGCAGTTGGTTCAGCGCTTGCCTGTGGTTGTCACAGTTATGTATAAAGACATAAAAACACATTCAAAATATCACAAATAGAATATCACAGGATTAGCATAGTTGATCTTCAGCCCAGATACTTTGCGCATCCTCGAGGGCCTCCCTTGGGCAGAAGATAGGCTAGCACTTATA
Organism: Sinocyclocheilus anshuiensis; assembly: GCF_001515605.1. Taxonomy (NCBI): domain Eukaryota; kingdom Metazoa; phylum Chordata; class Actinopteri; order Cypriniformes; family Cyprinidae; genus Sinocyclocheilus; species Sinocyclocheilus anshuiensis. Next base: position 10,328 of record NW_015539825.1, on the reverse strand, counting down.
CCCAGGGTATTGTTCATCTTTACATTTCATCTTTGTCCTCATTAGAGTCACTAGAACTATCATCCAAAGTTTGCTCATTTAAGTTTAGTTTGTTTAGCCATCCTTCATAATATTCATCCAGGTTCCTTTCTGTAATCATTTGTTGATTCTTTGGGACTTTTATCATTTCCATTTGTTTAACAGTAGCGTTGACAATTAATGTTCTTAATATAGGTAATATACAGCAAAATAATATTCCTCCTACTAATATGGTGACTCCTAAAATCATTCCTACTTTAGCAAACCATGCTCCCCATGCTCCAAATTTCAGATCAATCCAATCCCAAATTCGTTGACTCCTAAAATCATTCCTAGTTTAGCAAACCATGCTCCCCATGCTCCAAATTTCAGATCAATCCAATCCCAAACTTGTTCGTCTCTTCCGGCATTTGCTGTAACTTCAGCTCTTCATTTTTTAATTTTAGTCATAACTTCACTAAAAGCTCCCCCAGGGGCAGTATTATTTGGTATAAAAGTACAACATTGATCTCCAAACATAACACAAACTCCTCCCTTGTCTGCCAAGAGCCAATTAAGAGCTTGTCTGTTTTGCCATGTCATTCTACTTGTTGCGTGCACTTGGTCTCCTAATAAGGATAATGCATCATCAGTATAATTAATGAATCTTTGTTGATTATAATAAATGTAATTAATCCACTCTGTATTTTTGTTTGGTGTGATCCAAACAAATATTGACTCAAAACCTGCTTTTATTTCATCTCTTGCCTTGAATTTATTGGGAATTCCTCTCGGTTGTCCAATTGAGTCTAAATATACATTGGGGTCTGGCTCGTAACCTCTTCTAATTCTGTTGTCTTCCTTGTTTGTGCTTTGTTCTGTTCCCCATTGTGCTATGTTAATTTCTTGAAGTAATCGTACTCTTACGCATGTACCTTTGCATCCAACTGGTAAAGAAGGCAATAATATCTCACCTCCACAGATCCAAAAGGAATCTGCTATTATTATGCAATAATATCTCACCTCCACAGATCCAAAAGAAATCTGCTATTATTATTGATTGGTCTTCATAAATTTCTATAGAAGGTAAAGCAATAGTTTGATTTTCACATTTTTCAGGTGCTATTTTACTTCCTTTATTTGTTCCGAGTGCTAAAAGTTCTGGAGCTCTAGAAGGAAGTCCTGATTTCCAAGAATTTTTCTTATCTATATACCAAATAATAGCACATTTCCCTTTAAACTTGCCCACTTCTTGTGTTCCTTTTGGTTTATGGAAACACTCATATTCCTGTTTATAATCTATGCTATACCATTTCGGAATCTCTATTTTATGTTTTTCAATTTTTATATTTTGGCTGACATCTGGATACTGACACCAAGATCCCCAGAGTGCTCTATAAAAATAATCTGTTAATTTAGGATTTCCCAAAAATCCTAGACATTCAGCAATACAATATGGTCTGGTAAAATCTGTTAAATGACAAAAGTTTCTCCCAAATTCGGCACATTTTTGGTAGTCATATGGATTTGGTATGGCTATCACTTTGTTTAACGGAGATTTGGAGCACAGCAAGCAATTTTCTTTTCCTGTTCCTCTAGCAGTAAAGGCTGCCCATCTATACCACTCATTATTTTGGGCTGTTTCCCATAATGCATCATTTTGACTAATGTCTTCATCACCTTGAATATCATAATCTGTATTTCTACGATATTTGATTATCATTGGTTCTATTGAGTTGATGTCATTATCACTGTTGTTCAAAGGTTGAAAAGTTAATTGAAGGGAAGTCAGGTTGCTTTCTATTGGTTGAGTTTGGATTTGAAGCATTAGGTGCATTAGGCATAGGATGGTCTTCAGATATGTTATCAGACTTATTCTCTTTCCTCCCCTGTTCGTCTGACAGGAGGAAGGGA
>NW_015539825.1:6077-7422 GCF_001515605.1 Sinocyclocheilus anshuiensis | reverse complement strand
GTAGTTACTGGGTACCCCATAGTTATTGTGGATGCTTTTTCATAAGCATAATATACTGCTGCTAGGCCTTGTTGGTAACATGGTGGGTATCCCTGGGCTACATTATCTAACTTTGTGCTGTAATAAGCTATAGGTTGTTTTTTCCTCCCACTACAAGTCTCTTGCATCAGTACAGCTGATGCATAACCTTCAGTTCTATTTGCCACATACAGATGAAACATTTTATCGTATTTCCCAGGTCCCAGGGCAGGGGCCTGTTGTAGTTCTTTTTTTATTGTTTCAAATGCTAGTAATGCATCCATTTTAATGGGCAATACTGGATTTTGTTTTTGGACACTTTGTGTCCTCATTGCACTAATTTTGTCAATACCTTAATTGAGTCTCTGTGACATTGTTCTAGTGAGGAAGAACAGATCATTAAATCATCCATATATTGTAATAGTGTTCCGTCTATTATACGATCTTCTAAATCAGCCTTAAGTATTCTGTTAAATAAGTGAGGTGAATGTTTATATCCCTGAGGGATTCTGGTGTATGTATACTGTTTACCTGTATATGTAAAGGCAAACAAATACCTACTTTCTTCTGCAAGTGGCACACTAAAGTAGGCTGAACAGAGATCAATTACTGTAAAGAATCTGGCATCAGGAGGGACATTCGTCAGTAACGTGTGCGGGTTTGGTACTTCAGCTGACATATCTTCTATTATTTCATTGATTGTTCTTAAGTCATGTACAAGTCGCCATCTGTCTTTGTCTGCTTTAATTATGGGCATAATTGGAGTGTTACAGTAACTAGTTGTTTCTATTAATACTCCTGCCTTCACTAACCCTTCAGTAGTGTTTTTTATCCCTGCTTCAGCATCCGGACGCAAAGGGTATTGTGCTTTTCTGGGCAGACGTGCATCTGGCTTAAGCTGTACTCTCACTGGATTTGCTGATTTTATTAATCCTATATCTGTGTCATGTTGAGACCATAGTTCAGTTGGTACCTGACGCTGCATTTCCTTAAATAACTCAGTCTCATTTTTGTTTATTACTTCGGATGTTGTAGTCATCTGTGTCATTTTCTTTTGACCGATAACTACTTCCTGAGGAATTCCCAGCAAACTGGTTGCACACAAAATTTTGATATAATTTTTGTCAGCTGAATGAAAAATCAATGGATGTTCTGTTGGTTCCCACTTGCTTTGTTCTGCCTTTTTCATCATTGGTCCTAAATCTTTTGCTTCCCAATTTTTTCCTACATATACTGCAATATGTGGGACAAAATTAGTTTCACTGAACCATTTTTTAACAAATTCACCTTCTGGTATATTTAAAGCTGCTCCCTGTTTACCTATTAT
>NW_015539825.1:2297-4546 GCF_001515605.1 Sinocyclocheilus anshuiensis | reverse complement strand
TTTGTCTGCTTTAATTATGGGCATAATTGGAGTGTTACAGTAACTAGTTGTTTCTATTAATACTCCTGCCTTTACTAAACCTTCAATAGTATCCCTGCTCCCTGCTTCAGCATCCGGACGCAAAGGGTATTGTGCTTTTCTGGGCAGACGTGCATCTGTTGTACTCTTTACTCTTACTGGATTTGCTGATTTTATTAATCCTATATCTGTGTCATGTTGAGACCATAGTTCAGTTGGTACCTGACGCTGCATTTCCTTAAATAACTCAGTCTCATTTTTGTTTATCACTTCTACTGTTGTAGTCATTTGTGTCATTTTCTTTTGACCAATAACTACTTCCTGAGGAATTCTCAGCAAACTGGTTGCACATCAAATTTTGATATAATTTTTATCAGCTGAATGAAAAATCAATGGATGGACAACTTGCTTTGTTCTGCCTTTTTCATCATTGGTCCTAAATCTTTTGCTTCCCAATCTTTTCCTACATATATTGCAATATGTGGGACAGAATTAGTTACATTGAACCATTTTTTAACAAATTAACAAATTGCTCCCTGTTTACCTAATATCATGTACTGGGAGACCATCTCAATTTGGTGTCCTTTTGTTTCTTCCTGCCATTTTTGTTCTATTTTTCCATCTCTCTCTGGATCATATATCATTGTGCAATGAAATTCTGATTTTGGTAGCTGTGCTTCAGGAATCTGTGCTACAATAAACTTACCCCACTTATTGACTGTCTGTCTCACATCTTGTTCTATCTGTCCTATCCAATAGACATTAGCTTTTGGCTCTGCAACTACCATTTGTGTTTCTGTTCCTATTGCATCGATATATATTCCTTCTGGAGAACACCAAATTTGTAGCCCTAATTTACATAATGCATCTCTTCCTAACAAATTGATAGGAGTCTGATTTGATACCAGAATGGGCATTGTTATACTTTGATTTCTTGTTTGTAGACACACTGGATCTGTCATTGGAATTAATTGCATTTTTCCCGAGAATCCTATTGTCTTTGCGAATTTTCCAGACAAGGGGAGATGTGAGGCATATTTCAAATTTAAACAGGTATAGACAGCACCTGTGTCTAACATCATGGGTGTGGTTTTTCCTTCAATGTTAATTTGCATAATAGGCTCTTGATCAGCTTTCGTTGTTAAAATTGGAAGCTGACTCTCCCCTATAGGATTCTCTGGGCACCCCTAATAGCCTGGATTGGGACCTCCCCAAGGGTTAACTGGGCCCTGTGAAGTACCTCGGTTAGGCTGTTGCCAGCTCTCCCCCCTTCCACCCTGAGGGTACTGTTGCCATGGATAGGTGGGACAGTCATTTTTATTATGTCCGGGCTGTCCACATGCCCAGCACACACCTGGAGGACCAGTCAAAGGTTTGCCTCTTCTTCTCTGTATTGGTTTTTTCTCCATCCCATTGGTCCTGGCTGTTGAGTATAAACATTAATTATAGGTACTGGGGTCTGGTGTGCGTTTGGAGGTACTGCTGTAAGTGGGCTTGACTGAATAGTTGTTTGCGGAGCATTTACTGGAGACATCATTGTCATTTGTTCTGCTTCTTCTTTCTTTATTGAAGCTTGAATCTTTTTCTTATTTTTGTTTGTCAGCATTCCTACCAGGACATTCTTATCATTCAATAATGATAAACCGTGGTTTACTGGGAAACTCAAACAGCTTCGTCACGCCAAAGAGGATGCGTACAGAAGTGGGGATAAAATCTTGTATAACCAGGCCAGGAACAGACTAACAAAGGAGATCAGAGTGGCTAAAAAAAACTACTCAGAAAAGCTGAGAAAAGAGCTTTAAGCAAACGATCCAGCGTCAGTATGGACTGGTCTGAGGAACATCACCATGTACAAGACACCACCCCCACAGTTTGTGGAGAATCAACAACTGGCTGATGATCTGAATGTGTTTTACTGCAGATTTGAAAAGGATACTCTACCACCCCCCATCCGCTCTGATAGGCACTTCACACATTCACCCCTGCAACCACGCTCCCTCCCTCCCCCACCATTCAACCTGCGTTTAAGGTCTGTGTAGAGGATGTGAACCGGGTCTTCAGGAAGCAGAAATCTAGAAAAGCTTCAGGCCCAGATGGTGTTTCACCTGCCTGTTTAAAAGTCTGTGCTGACCAGTGGTGGACGAAGTACACAAATCAAGTACTTGAGTAAAAGTATAGATACGTATAATAAAATATTACTCCAGTAAAAGTAAAAGTACTCAGTTTTCAAT
>NW_015539825.1:1958-2132 GCF_001515605.1 Sinocyclocheilus anshuiensis | reverse complement strand
TTCACACAGATCTTCAACAGATCATTGGAGCTGTGTGAAGTTCCCTGCTGCTTCAAACGCACCACCATCATTCCGGTCCCCAAAAAGCCCAAAATCACTGAACTTAACGACTACAGACCTGTCGCTCTCACGTCTGTGTGCATGAAGTCACTTGAGAGACTGGTCATGGCCTAC
>NW_015539825.1:0-1359 GCF_001515605.1 Sinocyclocheilus anshuiensis | reverse complement strand
ATAGACTCCATTGCAAAAAAGGCCCAGCAGAGGTTGTACTTCCTTCGCCAGCTGAGGAAATTCAACCTGCCACAGGAGCTGCTGAAACATTTCTACTCTGCTATCATTGAGTCTGTCCTGTGTTCATCCATAACTGTCTGGTTTGGTTCAGCTACCAAATCAGACATCAAGAGACTACAACGGACAATCAGGACTGCTGAGAGGATTATTGGTGCCCCTCTGCCCAGCCTCCAAGATCTTTACATCTCCAGAGTGAGGAAAAGGGCTAAAAAAAATCACCTTGGACCCCTCACACCCAGCCCACTCTCTCTTCCAACTGTTGCCTTCTGGTTGGCGCTACAAAGCACTGACCACCAGAACAGCCAGGCACAAGAACTGTTTTTTCCCGCAGGCTATATTCAGCCTGAACAATTAATCTTTCATAATTATACATCGTCCATCACAACTGACATAGTTATCTGACATATTTATATTAAACTGCACACTTTGTAAATAACATATCTGCACACTAATAACATATCTGTACATTTATCTAAACAATTACATTTTTTCCTATACTTCTATTTCTGTATATAGTACATTATTTAATGTTTTTTTTTTATTTTTTTATTAGTATATATTACATCCCTACTGTGTTATTCCTATGTATGTCTGACCTCTGTATGTGTGGGAATGGCATACCAGTCCCTGGCAATGAGTACACATCTACTATACAGAAACCTTTCTTGACAAATTGTTCATGGTACTAGTGGATGACTGTTGACCTACTGTTGACCTACTCCACACATTATTCTCCCCCACTGGCTTACCAAAGCAGTCGGTCAGTGATAATGGTTTGCAGTTCCCTTCAGAGGAATTCCAATCATTCGTTAAAGGAAATGGCATTAAGCACACCACATATGCTCCTTACAACCCAGCAACAAATGGCCTAGCTAAAAGCTTCGTTCAGTCTCTGAAACAGTCTCTGAAAACCATGGGAGGAGGGAGAGTGCCACACTGCAACAGCAACACAGGCTCATTCTTCTCCAAACATTGCAGAAGGTTGGGAAACCTCGCAAGACTCGGATGAGTATGCTTTTATAGCACAGAGGCTCCAATAACAATCACTGATATGAATGGACCAGAAATTGTTGAACCGTCTAGCTCACAATCTCTTGTTCATATTTAAATGGTACAAGTCAAGTCAAGTCGAGTCACCTTTATTTATATAGCGCTTTTAACAATACAGATTGTGTCAAAGCAACTGTACAGCATTAATTAGGAAAATAGTGTGTCAATAATGCAAAGTGACAATAGTAAACACTAATTTTTGATTTAAAGGCAGTTCATCATTGAATTCAGTGATGTCATAATCCAGCT
>NW_015539824.1:377264-394242 GCF_001515605.1 Sinocyclocheilus anshuiensis | reverse complement strand
AAGATTAATAAATTCCTTGGTTTCTGTACTCTTGGTCTCCTCGTTTCTTGCTCCGTGTTCCCGCACCGTAGCAGATCGTGACAATATGATCAGTAAATTGACAAATAAAATGGTCTTTACAGTTGCTTTACAGAACTGCTTACATTTTCAAAACTTTGCCTCTTTTTTTCAAAACTTTACACACAAATCCAAGAATTGCAGACACAAAATGCAAAATGCCTCACATCACTTGCAAAATGAAGCACTGCATTCAAAATATTACAAAACACATCTCAAAAGCAAACCTTTGCCATAATATTAATTCCTCATAGATTGTTTGTGTGTTACATAGAGAATTGCGTTTTGTATTTTGCAAAAAATGTTTTATGAAATAGAAAACTGAGTCAACGGCCGAGAATTAGCGTATTGTTTTGAATATTTGGTGTGTGGTTCTGGTGTTTGAGTGTCAGGTTTCAGAAATTGTGTGACAAGTAAAGATTTTATGTGTAAGCAGTTAAAAAAAAAAAAAAACTGTAAGTCCACTTACACTAAGCACTAGGACATTTGTACAGTGTGCTTAAAGTGTGCATTGAACTTTTTTGCACTAATTAGTTTGTCCATAAGGTGGCAACACTACCAGACCTGTTATTTCACCATAGAAAAAGAAACAGAACAGAACAGCAACAACAAATAATTACTACAACAAAAATAGACACATATGATAATGAGCACCTGTCTGAGTGTAATAAAAGTGTAATAAAAGATTCCAGTGCACACACTGGAAAACGATAAACTTTCTAGTGTGCTGTGTCAAGTGAATATGTTTGCGCCAAGCTATGAAATACACATTTAAAGGCTACGTCTCCTGCTGTACATATATGCTGGTCGCATCAAAACTTAAGTATACTTCAGGCTTTATGCACACTTTACTTTTATGGCTTCAGAAGATGTATGGACTACATTTACTACATTGGACACACAACACTTTTTTGAAGCTTAAAAGCAGCCCCCATTTATTGCAATTGCATGGAAAAGAGAAACCACCACATTCTTCAAAATGTATCTCTTTGTGTTCCACAGAAGAAAGAAAGTCGGTAACACTTTATTTTAGGGTCTCTTAACTAGTTGCTTATTAGCATGCATATTACTAGTTATTAGTAGTAATTAAGCACATATTAATGCCTTGTTCTACATGACCTTATTCTACATCCCTAATCCTACCCAATACCTAAACTTAACAACTACCTTACTAACTATTAATAATCAGCAAATTAGGAATTTAGTGAGGGAAAAGTCGTAGTTAATAGTGAATAAGAGTTCCCTATTCTAAAGTGTTACCGGAAAGTCATATGGTGTTGGAAAAACTCTCTCTTTAAGTTAACAGTAAAAGCATATTTCTGTCATATTCAAGACTATATTCTGCACCATTAATCATCAGTGTCATCTCAGATCCTCTAGAGGAGGATTACCGGTTAGCATTTAGCAGTAACTGACCCTGTACGTCCTTGTAAAACAACAGGAAATTACCCAAGAGGCGTTAATATACTAAACTGACATGTGCTTTTGTATATACTCAGACAGAAGGTCAAGCAAGATTGGTCGGGAAGGTAAATCTTTTGCATTTACATGTCAGGAGCAGTCAGTATGGCATCTTCCAGATTGGCACAGATGTTAATGGCATGTTTCACAGATTCCGATGAGAAACATCAAGGAAAATGGAGTGAATCCCAAGGACACCTCCACAAGGGTAGACATGATGGACAGAATGGCCTCTGGATGTAATTATGTAACTGTGAAAGGTGTGGGATGACGCTTAGATGAGAAACTCCAATGAGGGAAGCACGAAAAGCACATATTCGCAGTTGTTTCCCTCTGGGAAACTTCATAAATGGGGATTTGCCATTGTTGTGCCCTTGAAAGTGCAATAAGGGCCTCGTGCATTGTGGAAAAAAAATAAAATTTTCAACACTGATGGAGCTTGAAAGCAAGTCAATTATGCTTTTAAACAAATCACGCTAATTACCAATCTACTGTTTCCACAAAGAGAGTCCGAACAATAGAGAAACAAAGACAAAAATGGGAGTTGGTTTTCTATCAATTTACAGGCTTGGTAAGCTAGAGTGTTTTTTTTTTTGCTTGTTTTTTTTTTTAATGGGGTAGCAGGTCTCTGGGGAAATGCCGCCCACATCTCGGCCTTACTGCCATCACAAGGGCTTAAACTGAGTGTGATTCTTGTCCTGTTCCTGGCCTTGCATAGGTGGCCCTCAGGGACAAGGTGCTTTAGACTATTGAACCATTTATATCCCCAATGGAAACCACTGTATACAATGTCACCAGAAAACTCTGCTACTAAAGAATGAAGAAGAAATTTCAGTCTTAGACTGTGCTTGTATAAAACACATGAAATCTTGGTAGTATGTGGGAAAAAAAATATCTGCACTGATCTGCTAATGTAGTCTTCGGAGAATTGTGTCTTTCAGAAGAGCACAGTTGTGTATCTGGCTTTCGCTTAATGAATACTGTGTCATCCTTAGAGTGAATGGACCAAACTCCAATGCAAATTGATTACATAACACATAAATATCACATTCTGAAAAAAATGTGCTCTTAAAGTTACAGTCCTGAGGGGAAATCATCATAGTTTCCACAAAAAAAAAAGAAAAAAAAAAAGCATTAAATCTCTATTCTTGAGCAAAAAAATCAGTGTATAATGATTTCTGAAGGATCACGTGACACTGAATACTGGAGTAATGATGCCGAAAATTCAGCTTTCATCACAGGAATACATTATATTTTAAAACATATCAAAATAGAAAACTAAATTGTAATAATATTTCACAATTATACAGTTTTTTTTTTTTTTTTACTGTAATTCTAATCAAATAAATGCAGCCTTAGAGAGCATAAAATACTTTTTTCAAAGATTAAAAAAATCTTACCGACCCCTATACAGTATATGAACACACACACACACACACACACACACTATATAATAAAATATATTAGAGAAAGAGACCTACATATCAAATAAACAATCACATATATAGTGAGAATTATAAGTGAACATTTGATTCAAAAAGATTAATTTTGAATTTTGTTTCTCACTCATTTGGAGAAGTAATTATTTGCGCAATTATTCCTATAAAATCACCCGCAATATGCCGACAAAGTGCACACACAATCTGATAGACTGCACTAGCAAATTAGTACCTTTCATTTGGCTTCTTAGTGAATCAAGACCTCAGTCCTCTCTCTGGGGAAAGCAATCTCATCATTAGGATATTGACGCACTCATGCTGAAACAGGCACGTTTGGTTTTTCTTTGTGTTTTTTTGGTCTCGATCAGTAATTAACTACATTGGTCCACGCAGCTCCACACTTCTCTGTCTCTTGCTCTACAGAAGCCATCTTTCAACTTTTCCTCCAAGCAAACCCCCCCGCTTTCAGTGCTTCAGCAGTTGCCCACTGCGGGGAGCATCTTCCGCTGTATTATGCACGATGATGTGTGCCTTGAAACTGGGAAGTACTAAGCAGTGGCAAATCTCCATGTGTTCCTCTTTGTTCTCAGTGAGGAGTCTTGTTTCCTCCTCATCTGTAATTTCACCATCTCCACCCCAAAAATCGGAGCAGCTGTCACTGTTTCCAGTGCAAAATCATCAAAGGTTAGACACTTTGATGCAAAGGAAGCTGAACTCTTTTGACGCCAGTGTGACTTAGTCGAAACTTCACAAACATATTGTTTGAGTTTAATAATGAATACGATAAAAGGTGGATAAGATAAAGGTGGAGACGAGGAAGCTATACAGGTACAATGTCTTGGAAATGTTTTCTTGTATTTATGTTGCCTTTGAAAAAAAAACGTTTATACCATTTTTATAAAAATGTTTGGTTACACTTTATTTCGATAGTCCACTTTAGACATTCTACTAACTATAAGTAACATTGTAACTACATGTCAACTAATTTTCATTAATTTGCAACTACATGTCTACTAACTCTCAGAGTAGACTGTTAGGGTAGGTTTAGGGTTAGTAGAATAAGTTGACAAAGAAAGTGTTAGAAGATATTAAGCAGACAGTCTACTAATGCTCTACTAACTGTTAGTTGACATGTAGTTGCAAAGTTACTTGCTGTTAATAGAATGTCTAAAGTGGACTATCGAAATAAAGTGTTACCAAATGTTTATATTTCATGATACAAAAAGTAATACAATGTTGTATTTTACTTACACCTTGAATAGATTTTAATTACTGAAATTATAATGAATTTAATAACGAAATTATAATGAAAATAAAATTAAAATTAAAATGGAATTTAAAAATAAACAAAACTTTTAAGAAGTTTCATAATATAACAAATTTTAAAAAAGCTAAAAATGTAGCTTCTGACTTTGTTTCTCAAAATCTCACAATTTGTATTTGTTAATACGTAAAAAAATACAATTTGTGTGAGATAAATTCAGAATTGTGAGAGTAAAAGTCAAAATTCAAAGATATAAACTCATTATTGCAAGATATAAATTCAGTATTCTGACTTGTTTTCCTCAAAATTTTAAGTTTATGTCACACAATTCTGATTTTATAATGGACAATTTTGAGTTTATATCTCACAATTCTGATTTTATATCTGACAATTCTGACTTTTTCTGTTCTTTTACAACTGTTACAACTTTTACAACTGTTCTTTTCTCAGAAATTTGAATTTACAATTTGCAATTCTTTTTTTTCTGCCATGGAATAAAAATTTTAATACATTTTTAAATGTGAGAACTGTGTGAGATATGAACTCAGAATTGTGAAACGGAAACAAGTACATTTTGAGATGAAAAAGTTGCAATTTATTATTATTATTATTATTATTATTAATTTATTTATTTTTTTATCCCAAGGCAGAAACATATTATTCTATTACAAAATAAACAAACTGAATATATATATATATATATATATATATAGTAGTATGTCAGTGTTACTATTACTACAGTTACTAATTGACACATACTATGCCTCTGTGTCATAGTCAAAACTTCACAAACAATATGCTGTGTGTTTAATAATGAATACAATAAAAGAAGATTCTTTTGGAGCATCACACCTCAGGAGGGAATCTGTTTGCTGGTTGTTTTTCATCAAAAAGACAGCGATGTGGAAGCTTCGAAAGGTACGATGGGCCACAGTCAGCTTCCATGGAGGAAACGTGATGATGAGCGGCAGAAAGCAGGAGGAGATGCTACTGCAGATGTGATGCTTGCCTTTCTCACCCCCTTCCTAAGAAGTCAGACATCAGATGGTGTCAGGCTGTCCAGTACAAGTGGCAACTTGTGATGGCTGCGGTATTGAGGGAATCCAGGTCTTGAGGGCTTGTGATCCAGGAGCTGTCGCGTTCAGACACTCTTGTCACAACAACCCTGGTCCTTTGATCAGCCAATGGAAACAGCCAAACCCACATTTCTTCAAGGCTGTTGGCCCACGGGAACCTTTGAAATGCAACCTTGACAACAATAGCAAGCATGCAGCCGTGAAACGGTTAGCAACTCTGGAAAGTTTGAAAGGGACAAACACTGAAGATGCATTGACTCCCACGTGAGATACAGTGAACGATAGAATAGTATCTGAAAGATTATTCAGGCAGGTGAACATCTCTGCAGATGGAGTTCAAGAAGAACGTGAGAATGAAGAGCTGTGTAAATGGAAATTACAATAGTATCTCAGTGAAACTTAAATGACACTAATGTCACTAATTCCCACATAATGTATCTTGTCCTAAAAAGTTAAAATAATCTGATATTTCAAAAATACTTTTTGACCTTGACACAGAGTCATGAGGGTCTCTATGATACAATTTCCTGTTTTATGTATTTATTTATTTATTTGTTCTGCATGTTCCACCACACAACTGTAATTTCCTCAGACATATCAATGGGATTTTGTCATTGTTGCACCCTTTAAATCGCACATTCTTTAAAAAACGTTTAATGAAACACACCGATGGAGCTCGAATGCAAGCTAATTATGCTTTCAAATAAATTATTTGATCAAAACATTTCCAAAATTGCAAGTTTCTGAAACCATACACCCTTCGCATGATCTCAATGTGTGGTAGAGGGAGTAACACCAAGATTGTAGTAGCAAAGTGATGCTAGAAAACTCAACACCTCCTACATACGAGGACTGATGCCAACTATTCATCTTAAAAGGAAATTGTGAAGGAGTAATGACTGTGTACAAAATGTATTGCGCACATACACGCAAAACCTCCTCTTAGAGAGTGTTCTAATGCATCGAACAGGTGAGCAATAGTTTCATAACACAAATATATTTTTATCGCTTTAGCTGCAGTAAACATTGTTCTTCCTCTGGACATTTTTTATTCATCACTGCTGAAAACTGCAGGAGATCTAACAGAACCACTGTTTGGTTTTCTCACAACACAGTGACTAATTCAATAAATAGGACTAGATCTTATGTTAAAGAGATTTATATAATAATTGTGTAATAGGTTGTTGATTTCAAAATCTCATATTTTAGTAAAATGTGCTTAAATGCAAAACAGAAAATGTGGAGAATGAATATGATTCATGTAAGGACTAAAACATAATAGTATATCAATCAAAAATGAAGTAACTATATCGAGTCTTTCTGATTGATAATATGTATATGTATGTGTATATATATATATATATATATATATATATATATACATATCACAAAGTGGACAATGAAAAAATAATCACGCAGCAGCACTCTTGTTCATATGATATTGCTTAATTATGGTTTAATATTAATGTGATATAAATTGTCTTTACCCACACACAATGGTGACAGCTTGCAGGCCAAGTTGTTTTTTTTTTTCTTATTTTCTTTCATTCGAGCCTGCCCATCATTCTCCCATGCAGACGTGTCACTGTATGCACAAGCATGTGGTCAAAATGCTCACATGACCAGCCTCTCGCACTCTACGGCGTTTGAGCTATAGCCAGCTATATGCGAGAGAGAGAGAGAGAGAGAGAGAGAACATGTAATCCAAACTGTTTGTGCTCAGAATAAATTACTTAATGACTGTGAGGTGTTCTTTGGGAGATGCCACACAAATTGTAGTTACCAAGCAACCCACTCATTATCATCCATCCAATTGTAGTGACTGTGAATGAAGAGAATGAGAGAGATTAACATATAGTGTGCTAAAAAAACATGTAGATGTGAGAACAAATGATCACTTTTTGGATTTTACAATTGGGGAAAAGTCAAAGATATGTATGGAAGTCTGTTTCCGCCATAATAAAAAAAAAAGTGATTGCGACTTTTTACCCAACAATTATGACTTTATATCTCACAACACTGACTTTTTTTCCCTCTCGCAACAATTGACTGTTCCAGTTGCAGCAATTTGGAACAACCATTTGTTTCTAAATGCAATAAGCACCACATCGTTTATGTGTTCTAGTAGTACTTTGAAGTAATTCATAAAATATGTTAATGAATATAGGCCTGCAAATGTAATTCTGCTTTTATATGCACATTACATAAGTGATAGTGATTTTTTAAATGTAATAATCCAGCTAGTTTTTAGCCTAATCATTATGCCATTTCCTGGTTGGCATTTTCATTTCCTACTCTAAACGAAATCATATCGCTCTCTATAAGCACTTCAGATAGATATTTGAGCAGATTTTTTATTCATATATGTTGTACAACATTTTGCATGTGCCATTTTCCTTGAATATGCAACTACCCAAAAGAAAGTAGTTCTATCATGACAACTTTCTAAAAATCTTAGCATGGTAATGGATATGACAATGTTAATGTATTTGGTCTTGGCAGAATAGATCTGCTATGCTGCTGAATTGCTGCAGCTGTTTGTCATTGCTGTTGTAGATTATTGCTGCTGCTGCAAAGCAAGTACATGAACTTGCTACTGCCCATACATAGATACGGTGCTGGCATGTCAACATATTCTGTTACACCAAATACACAAAATAATGATCTTTAAAAAAGCATCATATGACCCCTTTAAGACATACTGCTATTACTCAAATAGCATATGAAATAACCCGGAACAGATCTATACAGTGCAGCTGGGGAGGTGGAGGGTTTTAGAGGAACAGCCTTACATGGTGGTGAAAGCTTGCGTTTGGCAGGTAATACAGCTTGACTGAAGGGATTATCCAGGTCAGTTCGTAAATAGTCGTGTTGAAATAAAACAAAATGAGACAAAATAAAACTCAGGAAAACAAAATCAAAGATCAAAGACCAGTGATAAAAAAGTGATAATTGTGACTTTTATAACTGAGAAAAAGATTTGAATTGGAACCTATAAACTAAAAAAAAAATTATCTCAGAAATTAGAGTTTATCTATTGCCTCTCTCTCTCTCTCTCTCTCTCTCTCTCTCTCTCTCTTTTTACAAAGAATTGCACTGAATTGCGAGATAAAAAGTTGTAATTACCTTGGGTAGTTGCATATCAAAGGAAAATGACCCATGCAATTTGTCGTTCAACAAATTGTACAAAAAATACACTCTCCTTTATTGGAATCTAGCTCTGTTTTAAGCCCCACAGTGGAAAATGAAACTGTATCCCTTCCAGCTGAACCAGATCGGCATGGAATGGAATGGTTAAGCAACAAGTACAGTTTGGAAAAGGGCGTTTTTACAGTAATGCCATAGAATAACCATTTTTGGTTCCCCTATGAACCTTTCAGTGATCAGTTCTTAAAAGAATCATGTTTTCTTTCTGTGAAGAACATTTTTATAATCTAAAGAACTTTTTTGTTTTTCTTCATAACCTTTTGTCCATTGAAAAGGTTTCATGTATGTTAAATGTTCTTCATGGAACCATCAATGTCAACCTTTTAAATCAACCTTTATTTTTAAGAGTATAGAACCTTTACATTGCACAAAAGTGAAAAAAGTGCACATACAGTAAATCTGCTCAGAGATCGATCTGAAGTGTTCATATCAAGCTATATGATTTAATTTAGAGTGGTTTCCTAGAAAATGGCAACCAGGAAATGGCATAATGATTCGGCTACAAACTAGCTACATTATTACATTTTAAAAAATCACTTATGCTTAAGGAAAGTGCAAATAAAAGCAGAATTACATTTTCAGGCCTATAGAAATTAACATATTTTACACATTACTTCAAACTACTTCTCCGCCACATAAACATTGTGGTGCTGATTGTGTTTAGAAATAAATGGTTATTCCAATAATGCTTTTTTTTTTATTTTTTTTTTAGATATGTGATCATCACAGCAGATGCGACCTGACAGATCTGGATGTTAACTGAAAACAAAGCAGAACAAAAATTATACCTAATGTCAGTTGTTTGCTAACTCAGAAATAAAGCCCTGTCAATGCACCAGTAAGCACACACACACACAGATTCGATGCGTGCAGATTCGTGAACAGATTCATCACCTCTCATCTCACCTCCTGATGCTATGCCTCTGTTCTTATCGCTATCAGTGTGACACAGCTGTAACTTCCCTGCTTGTAAACGCCATGCCTGAATGAATAGCGGCACATATTCGACAAGGCACTGTATGATTTGGCTATGAAGCTCATACACATTTGTTTCTTTCAGTATGCTGTATTGTAGCTCCATAACAACTAATGTTACTGGCAACAGAACAGTTGGTCTGACTCTACAAGGATACTGAGCTACTGTTAGCACATGCAGTTATGTCCAATGAAATGGTTTGACGAGTGCAGTTTTATTTCCTGTACTGATAAAGGAGGTCTATAATACCTGAATGAAGTTGGCTGTTAACATTTCCATTCATCTCAACAACAGTTGCTTGGCCAGCACAGTACTAAAAGACCACATGAGAGCCTGTATCATTGACAAAACAACAGCATACAAGTGACCTCCAAACTAAAATATATTGACTAAAAGCCACAAAAGTAAAACTTAGATTTTCTGAGAATGGAAGGAAGGAAGGAAAGCAGGAAGGAAAGAAGGAAAGAAAGAAAGAAAGAAAGAAAGAAAGAAAGAAAGAAAGAAAGAAAGAAAGAAAGAAAGAAAGAAAGAAAGAAAGAAAGAAAGAAAGAAAGAAAGAAAGAAAGAAAGAAAGAAAGAAAGAAAGAAAGAAAGAAAGAAAGAAAGAAAGAAAGAAAGAAATGCCAGCCCTAGTGAAAAATAAATATACTAAAATGTATTTGAAATACATTTATTTCATGCTAAGTATACTACAAGTACATTTACATATTTATGTACTTAATAAAAAATACCTTGCAATTGTACTTTTACTATACTAAACTGGTATACTTAAATTCTGCTAAATTGAAACAACTGATTTTGTACCTAACGCACTTTAATTGTGTGGAAGTAGTGCTGAAGTCCAACTAAGGATATACTGAAGTATATATGATTGTGCTAAAGTGGAACTTTTACAAGTATACTTCAGGTACACTTTAAATATCTCACTTTTAAAGAAGATATTATTCAAATATCATATAATCCTCATCAGTAGTGACAATAAAACACATTTTAGGCTTAACATTAAGAAATGTGCATTGTGCACAAGTGATACTCCAAATAAAGTTTAATTATAATTTTTTATATCAGTAAGTCTCAAGCGATATGTCAGTAAATATGTTAACTGATTAGAAATATACTTAGTATGAAATAAATGTATTTTAAATATATTACTTTTTTACTGGTGAGTTGTTAAGCTGCCTTTTTTTTTGCTATGATTTAGTATAGAACCCTGTTTTTGCATGATAGGAAAAAAATATATATAACTTGAGTTTTAAGGTATTAAGTCACATTGTGAGATATAAATAAGGAATAAAGACATTATAGATAGAACATTATAGATAGATTGTTTCTGGTGTAGAAACTTGTTTATCTTAATTTAATGCTGTATATTGAGCAGCGGATGATGTTAAATCCATTTACGAGATACATATCTGAGGAAAAATGCATTGTTGGTTGGCGCCACCTAGCGTGCAGGCGTGAATTAGCAGAAGGCGAACAATCGTTTCGCGTTCGGTGTGAAAGCACCGTTCGTCTGCGATTCGCCTCGCTTTTTCGCATCACGCTCAGTGTGGAAAGGCCTTAAATAGCGAATCCGCCATGGTTCAACTGGCTCTTAAAGGGAATTGGAGATGAGACTCTGATTGCTTTATTGCACGTTATGCCCAAAACACATCCATTACTCATTAAGAGAATAGGGACAACCCATTTAGACCATGCACCGGGCGCGCCGACCGTTTTTTCCCCATCATTAAACTAGCAAAATTGGATTCGGACACACCGTAAATTAGGGCTGCACGATAAATCGCATGCGATATTTAATGCGCATCTTGTCAGAAAGCCGGTTCTGTAATCAGCGGTAAATCTCCATCACGTGCGTGCGTTCACATTGATCAGCATAAACTACACAGAGCCGTTGTTCCCTGACGATCTACGCAAAACCACGTTCATATTCGCGCGATTTTTTGCGCAGCTCGTCAGTGAACAACTGAGATGCGCGTTAAATATCGCATGCAATTTATCGTGCAGCCCTACCGTAAATGCACGTGCACCTTGCGCTTTAGACCATGTGCATAGATCGTTAAAATAGGGCCCATAGGGTCATAATGTGAGAAATAAAAATCCTTTTTTTTTTTTTTTTTAACTTAAACTTCATAAAATTAAGATTGAACCACTGATGTCACATGGACTATTTTAACGATATTCTTACTACTTTTCTGGGCCTTGAACATGTCAGTTACGTTGCTGTCTATGCAGCGTCAGAAAGCTCTCGGTCTTCATCAAAAATATTTTAATTTGTGTTCCAAAGATGAGTGAAGGTCATACAGGTTACGGGCTATAGATTAACCTGGACACAAAGACTAGATACAGAAAAGCTAAAGAAGCACATGACTCAGGCACTTGTATTGCATAATGTTTGTTGACTCATCAATGTTAGATCCTTTGGTCGATTACACATTGTGTGCTTTGCATAGTAGCAATCAAATCACTGCTACATAAGGGGAGGCGGGTAGGATTAGGCCTAGTTTTACTCTACTCTAAAAAGGCTTCTTGTTTGCACTGTTTGAAACTGTGAAAACCGAGGCCAGACACAGAGAAGCAGTTCTCAAACTCGTTAATGGATTTCAAGTCATTCCTAGATGCTGGCCAATGTGCATTACATGCTGAACAGGTGACATTGCATTCACAGAACCAAGGTCAAATGCATGAAAGGGTAAAAAGCATCTCCTGCGGTACACTGGATTGTGTTTTGGTGGAATGCTTTTGTGATAATTCAACAGTGGGGGCAAATTGAGAGCTGTTTGACGCCAATAAACCCTGAGTGACTCTTAGCTAAGAGAGGGCGTTATTTTAGCTGTCGAGCATGTACTTAATCTACCATCAAATGCATGAAAGGGTAAAAAGCATCTCCTGCGGTACACTGGATTGTGTTTTGGTGGAATGCTTTTGTGATAATTCAACAGTGGGGGCAAATTGAGAGCTGTTTGAGGCCAATAAACCCTGAGTGACTCTTAGCTAAGAGAGGGCGTTATTTTAGCTGTCGAGCATGTACTTAATCTATCATTAAATCATATGATCAGCATTAAGTAACCAGGCCAGACAGGATATGATTGAAGAGCAGCTGGGGCAGACTCTCTCTTTACCTCTCTCAATCCTGTTCCCACTCGGTTATTGTTCCTATGACACGGGTCCTCATGTTCAGTGCACATACATGTTGATATACCCTATTTAAATGGGTTTCACTCTAAGTGGTCCATTTGCCATCATTAAAAACATTTGCATTATGACTAAACAGTGATATTTGTGATCATACAGTAGGTGACTGGCGCTGCCCCACACACAGCAGTCAGAGAAACACGCTCCATTTTCTCATTTCCAATGAAATCACTATATAAAATGCATGTGCATTTATAAAATCAATGATTTTGTTTGTTTGTTTATTTCTTTCTTAACACCAATTCAGCATCTATGGCTATATTCATGGCGAGAACCAGTTAATCCATACACAAGTCGATCCATACACAAGTATTGTCTTTTACACACACGTCCGGGGACAATTTAGAATGTTCAGTTAACCTAACCTGCATGTATTTGGGCTGTGGGAGGAAACCGGAGAAAACAATATGAAACCAAAATGAATACAAAGGATACATTTCTAGAAAATGTTATGCTAGCTTTTAAGATATTGCACTCTTAGATACTCTTATTCGTCAATGACCCACATACATCTACTGGCAAACAGATGCTATTTTAATTCCTCTAGCCTATTTAAAAATAGTCTGACGAATGAGATTAAAACTCGTAAATTCTGGCACATCAGGCAATAAATATCCCTCTGAGCCACATCAGTTCACGCTCAGGTAGGGGGTCGAGCCCTCTTAAGACCGAGACTCTAGAACGTGTCGTTGTTTTGCCTAGATTATGCCAGTAATCTTCCTTGAACCCTTTGTGGGAAAGTTGATCCGCCCCAGAGTGTAATCCTCCTGACGAATACCCAGAATGCCCAGAAAACACACATACAAACACTTTCACCCGCAATCATCAGCTGTATCACCTTCAGTAAATCTACAGCTCAAGAGACGAGCCCCAGTATGTAGCCCAGAGCACCACATCTGTATGCACGTGGTCAGAAAAAGGACTGGAACAGACGCAAAAGCCGTCCCGCCGGATGTCTACACGGATCCCATAATCTGACCCGTCACACCCGCCAATGAGAACAGGCAGATGGCCACTGAGAACATTTCTATTTATACTGTATGGCATAGAAAGAAGCAAAGCTGAGCTGAGCTGTAAAGAGAGACAGAAAGATAATGCCGGAGACAGAAAGAAAGAGACAGAGGAAGGTGTAGTCGAAGGTCATGGATGATTGACTCCATCACCACTGAAGGTGTAGCCAGAGACGACTGTGTCAAGAGACAATGCCGATAAACACACTTCTCCCCGCAGTTACACGCCAACCGGTAAAACACGGCGGAGATAAAATCCATTTCAGGATGCTCTGTTTTTTGGGTTTACAATATCTCACTGTGTATGACAGCTACTCACACATCTCAATGAGCTGGGAAAGGATGAATACAAAAAAATCAACAGGAAGCTGAGACAACTGTAAAAATGCACCCTATTCACTTAAAAAGGTGAAAGCAAACTGGGTATTTTCCTTGCATCCAGTAGCACCAAAGGGAACAGCAAAATGATACAATTTCCAAACAGGTTTTCCAAACACTTTCCAAAGCCCCTTCTACCCATCATGACAAAGAGGCGCTCTAGGTGAAAAGGTTGCCTCCATCAGAGTACACCAACAATGAAAACAAGTTTCTGCCTCAGAGTAAAAAATAAAACTTAGTTCAAATTAATACTTCATCACCTATTGTAAGATGTGGATTCACATGTCAGCATGCAAAATGTCCATGGACACTGCATCTTTTAAAAACATTGTTCAGTATATCCAAATTTTAAAATACTTACTCAATGATTTACTCAAGTCGCAAATCTAAAGACTTGCAACTTGCTTGACTAAATAAAGAAAATGACTTTGATTCGAGAGCCAATGACTACATGACTTGACAATGAATTCATAACAACTGTAATTCAATTAGTTTTTAAAAATAAATCATTGCGACACAAATTGATAAACAAAATCCAAGACACCACACCAGTGGCACCAGTGATCTGAGTCGTTGCATAAGCACAGGAAAAAGAAAAAGAAAAAAAAATACAGTGCACAAATTACAGAGGGTAGAAAAGAGTCTCCCAAGATCATTTTGTTTGGATAAAACAAGATTGACCATATTCATAAAAGGAGATTTGCTGCATGCATAGTTTACAAAGCAAGGATATCAGACATGACTGGACCACCACATCCTTCTTCACTGTTTGTTAAAGTAAACCCGACAAATATCTAGAGAGCATTTATTTACCTCAGAAGTCGGAGCTGGGAATGGCGTCACACCCAAGTAGTGTTCCAGTAGAGAAGCCAGAAAACCAAGATGGATGCATCCATTGTTAGCAATACCAGTCGATTAAAAACACATAAAAGCGGTGTTTTGCACAGATAATGCCATAGTATCATGTCCACAAATAGAAGTTGAATACTACTATATGCACCACTGAGATACACAGACAAACAAAAGTGGTAATAAACAATATATTACTACTGTTTCTCCTCATTTGATGCACTGAGCAGCCATATTGGATTCTGAGATCCCGAGTCAGAACTATGACTTGGGAGGGCATTCCAGTTAAAGTTCCTACTGGGAACTCAGAATTTCCAACTTGCGAGTACAAATGGAACGCACCATAAATGCCCAATTATGGACACTCAGACAAAGCAATATGGAAACACAAGAGACATAGTTTTTACACTATTTGAGAAATCAACCTATGAATACAGGTTGTCAGCTGTCTTTGTGGAATAAGAGAAAGTATTCTGTTTTAAATGCTTAACCTTCACTTCACAAGCCATATTATATATTTAAAAAAAGGAAAGGCCTTCACACTTTTTTGCATGACCTGATAAGGGGAAAGAGACTTAATGACAAGAATGTGACACTTTGAACAAAAAATCCCACCCTATAGATTCAAATCCTTCTATCTCAAGCCATTGAGTCACTTAAAGCCTCTCGGCTCCAGAGGCACCATATGATTCGTTACTCTTATGAAACGCAGATAAAAAGAAGAGTTAGAGAATTCAACTTTATGTCAAGTTTTCTTTGGTTTTGACTAGTGAGAACTAGAATTTCTGCTAAAGTACGCTTCTGAATATCAACTTTCATGGTGTGACACTGAAATAATAAGGCACAAAATCTGTGCTGAATGCAATTTGCGCACCTCAGTTCCGAACATTAATATCAATAATTCCCAATACAATGACAAAAGTGAGCTTGACTATGCCACGTCTGAATATATGCCTTCATTTGATGAAGAACTGCTAGGTCTTCGTCTCCACCATTTTCCCATGCCAACATCAATCTCTTTATTTGAGGGCATTTAACTGCTGATCACCCCCGAATGAAGGAAACAGAGCGTTCACTCTGACTCAACGCCAGACCCAGCGTCGGTCAGACAGCGGTGAACGCGATTGTGCCGGGACCCCGTCATAAAGTGATTTTCACTGAGCCAAGGAAAGAAGAAGACAGACTGTAGGGATCGGTCATCCTTGAAAGGCCAAATAGGAAGTGATGGTTTCCCACCGTGCTGGATCCGTTTCTCTGCAGGAACCCCAGAATGGATTAGTAAAGGCTTTGGCTGTGGTTTGACTGGCTGTAACCGTAGATCAATAGAGGGCTTTGGAGTACAGGACAAATACATAAAGTGCACTTAAGCAGACCTTAATTATACCAACAGACACAATGTTGAAGATACTGTATACTGAAGACTGGATTTTGAACTGAGTCACATAATAATTATTTAAAGTACATTTGAAATTTAAAACTGCTTATGGTGGGGAAAAGCTGTCGGTAAGGACTAGATCAAACACTATCGACGTGCATTTTTAATGTGTTACACACTAAGGAAACTTTTTTACATATATATATATATATATATATATTAGTGCTGTCAAATGAATAATCGCGATTAATCGCATCCAAAATAAAAGTTTTTGCTTATATGTATGTGTACTGTATATTTATTATGTATATATAAATACAAACACATACAGTATATATTTCAAAAATATGATATCAGCATGAACATATTTTATAAGCATTTTATACAAATTCAGTAAAGCAATATAAGTGAATATAAGTGACTTACATTTTAAACATAATGCAATATTCTAAACGGTGAGTTCAACTTCTACCAAAGTCATTTTCTGGTAAGATATCTGTACTTTTACTTGAGTATGGCTTTCAAGTACTTTATACACCACTGTATGTATATACATTTATATATGTATATTATTATATTTGACATTATATATAAATTTATTTAATATAAAAACATAACATATTTTTTTTAAATATATACATGCATGTGTTTGTATTTATATACACATAATAAATATACACAGTATATATAT
>NW_015539824.1:369545-377254 GCF_001515605.1 Sinocyclocheilus anshuiensis | reverse complement strand
TAAAAACAAAACATTATTTATTCATCTGTAACTGCAGGTTAAATGCATCCATGTCCCCTCTGAGATAGGCCTGCGTTAAATTATGTAAATACAGCTAAATGCTATTTCAGATCCAGATTCCAGAAATGTTTTCTAATGTTGGAATGAAAGGCACTAAGTACCGGATGAAGTGCTTCTTATTCTTACCCAAAAATGCAAAATGGAAGAAAGAGTTAAAACCGAACACAATCTTGCTACTCAAGCTATGCATAGATAGAATAGATAGATAGATAGATAGATAGATAGATAGATAGATAGATAGATAGATAGATAGATAGACAAGAGAATAACAGCTAAATATTTACATAGGAACAGAACAGTTATTTGGAATATAAATAATCACATAGTAATAATTTATTTTATTTAGAATAAAAATTATAATTCTAAACTATTTACAAAAAAACATCATTCTTACAAATTTATGACTAAATTATTACAATTCTGTTAATATATTTTATAATTAAAAAGCTTTTTGGCTGGTTAGAATGAATGAATGTTTATTTATTTATTTATTTGCCATCATATTTTCTCTATTCACCTGACTGATTGGCTGGCATGACTAAACACTTATTTTGGATTTTGTATACAAAAAGTAACTGCCAAATCCTTGTATTATTCCAAATGTGAGTTCTCCAGTGAGAGCGGTGGTAACTTCATACTGTGACAGCTCCTGTTCTTAAGCCCTTTTTGGACAGGACTAGTTTTCTCTGAGGAGGTCAGGTTAATTTGTGTTTCACAGACATACTTTGTGATTTTAATCCTCCAAAATCAAACGCGTCTGTGTTTCCCCCCACACAAGAAACACAAAATAGTAAATTACCTACTGTTTTCGGCTAACTCAAGGGGTCCTCTGAGAAATCTAATCCGGTCCGGATAGGGATGTCTGTGGAATGACATGCCGCTTCTCCTCATTTATTTTGACTTTCATCGAATACCATAACAAAAGTTACATTTCTCATCACACTGCATGCTGCACCTTCATTATGGATTTCGACCTTTTTTGCCAGCTTTCTGGGGGAAAGTAAAAGTTGGCGGTTCAAGTGCTGCTGGCATCCAATCTGACATAAAGGGAAAATTAAATCAAGCAGAGTCCTATCGCTAACTCATATTTTTTTTACAATAAAACAAGCCTGACAAAGAATAGGATTTGTAGTCAGTAGTTGCTAATACCAAAGATAAACACATTAGGGCTCAAAAGCTTTAAGGTCTAGCGGAGAACCACTGATTTTGCTGAGGCGTGAAATGTTTAAGCAGAATATTGATGTGCTTCGCAACATAATGGAAGAACAGGCCTGACCTCCGCCATCCTTTACTCTGCTTCAATCCCCACTCGTTTTACAGCCTCGCCTCCATTCCGCTGTCCGGGATGTGTATCTACGTTGGCTTCCAGACCAGATCAACTGGAAAATTACACGTCTGCCCGTTTAAGCTTCGCTGGCTAAACTCTGTTGTTGGGCATCAACTCAAAAGTGGCAAGAGTTCATTTAGAGCGGTCGCCGGCCGCGTTAAGCGTCGAGGAGAGGGAGTGGGAAGAGTAATAGGTAATAGAAGAGCAACACACAGGCTAATACATCGGCACAATTAGCCGCAAGCCGAGGCAGCTGTGGCGTGACAGAGGCCTGAGGGTAATTGCAGACCCCACTCATCACTGCCTCTCGTTAATACAGAACTCTGCACCCCTGGGAGAGAGAAAGAGAGGGTCTTCCTCTTCCTTTCCCTAGCCCCGCTCTCGACTTCCATTCCAATCATCCCTGAGCACCACTCTGCTTCATGGTGAGCCCACTCTCTGTCTTTCTCTCGGGAGATTGGAGTGTGCACCCTGGTTCTACCACATGCTGGAAAATATCTGTTTGAAAAGCCCGGAATGGAGAGTTCGATCTTGAGCGCGCTCGTAATACGGCCTCGTCTGCATATTTGGTGAGCGGTGCGGCTCGTGATGGATGGCAGAGGAGGAGGGAGGGTAAAGGGGAAAATCTGAAATATTCCACTCAGACGCAGCGGCTCTTATGGAATTACGCCACAAACGATGGTTAAATCCCATTTTGCGACGAACAACGAAACCATGAAACCAACAACGCTGACTAATGTGAAACTATTACACTTGATGTGGAAATCAAGCTAAAAAAAATTTGTTTAAAATATTTTTCATTTTTATTTTATTTTAATAATTTTAAATATTTTTTTAGATTTTCTGATTAAGAAATTTCATTTTTTTTTTCTAATAATAATAATAATAATAATAATAATGACCACAACACAATATTTTACCAAATACTTTGGATTTATATATAATTGTAACGTATTTATGTATAATCTTTCCTTATATCATCTAATAATAATACGTTTGGGGTCAGTTATTTTATTTTGTTTCATTTTATTTTTATTTTTATTATGATTATCTGAAATAAGTCAATTTAGCTGCATAAATAAATCCACATATACATACATACATGAGCATACATAAATTAATAAATAGTTGTTTGTTCTTTCAAAAATTCTTACAATTTAAATTAACTCCAGACTTTAGTGCCTTGTGAGTAAATTAAAATGTGAATAAACAAATGATTGATTGAATGAATGAATGAATTAATTAATGAATTAATGAACGAATTAATTAATTAATTACCATATTTGGAGGAATTAGGATGAGTTCTTCTTTTTTTTTTTGTTGTTTTTGCCGGAAAATACTCTCAAAAACATCCTTTCTAAAAGGATCATTTGGACCCTCAGAGCTCAGAAAGGTTCCACTAGGAGAGTGGAAGTCCAATCAGTGCAATTTTAAGCTTTTAGTGTGCCCTTTTCCACCATGTGTTTTCTCGCTGTTCATTTGACACCAGTATGAGCTATAAAATGCTAAAGAAACCTGTAAAAAATCAATCTAATTCAAAGTCTCTTTTTCATTTCACACAACAGGAAATGCATCACGATGCAGCAGGCGAGAGAAAATAGCTATACTGTGGTCGCTGTGACAGATGCAGCAAAACCAGCCCAGCTCTCACAGCTAAACGGTGACTGCTTAAACAAATGGCACTGTCATGTGCATACTGTAATAACGGAATGTGCTGGTCCCAAATCCAGCTCCGTGTATTTGCATTTAATTGCAGTCTTGCTCTGTTATATTTCGATGTAACATCACCAACCATCTATCCATAAAGGAGAATACAGGGCTGCATCATTCTGCAACTGACTAATATATTAAAACAGGATTTCTGCAGGCAAATTTAAGGCTTTTTAAGACAAAGTGGTGAAAATAATATGGTAAATAAACTGAATCGAACACATTATATTGATATAGTCTTTAAAATGATAGATCACCCAAAAATAAAAGTTCTGTCATCATTTACTCTCCTTCAAGTCGTTCCAAAACTGTATGAATTTCTTTCAGCTGGTGAGCACAATAGTATATTTTTTGAAGAATATTGGTAAGCAAACAGTTGGCGATAGCCATTGAATCCCAAAAATGAGTACCGTTACCAACATTCTTCAAGATATCTTTTTCTTTTATGAATTTGAGACTTTCTGTTCTGATTTAAGACATTTAAGGCCCTAATTTGTGGAAGGGCTAATTAAGCCTTTTATGACCAGCAGAAACCCTGTAATAAGTCAGAATAAGCAATTTTGTCATTTGCATATCCCATCAAAACCCGATATGGCAATAAAGAAACAATATAATGAAATAACAACTCAGATGGTGCTCATGTTGAAGGGCATTAAAGGGAAAGAAACATATGTTTGCTATAACAGCACATACGGATTAAATTAAGACCGGTTATGAAATAAACACCTGCACCTGACATGACTCAAATGTTTTCAGGCTGCAGAGGCTATAGGCGATACAGCACAAGATCTCATCTACAGGCCCACCGTGGCCCCCTACCTGTGGACAAGAATAAGACATTATGAGCTTTGCAACTTGACATTCAAAACTCCTCCAATTTTTGGACAATCATAAACAGGCATATATGCAATGCATGGGCATGGACCAAGTGGGGTTTACGTTCCTTTTAAAGCACAGTTATATTAAAACTGCACCATCTGATCTGATATTAAACCGTGTTTGTTAATGAATATAAGAAAAAAGTGTTGACACATTTCACCTGGCATCACGATGATCCTCACAGGACATTTTTTGCATGTGAATGAAATACA
Organism: Sinocyclocheilus anshuiensis; assembly: GCF_001515605.1. Lineage (NCBI taxonomy): Eukaryota > Metazoa > Chordata > Actinopteri > Cypriniformes > Cyprinidae > Sinocyclocheilus > Sinocyclocheilus anshuiensis. The sequence continues at coordinate 373,066 of NW_015539824.1, read as the reverse complement.
TATGAGGATTAAAAACAAATAGCATGATTTTGATGACCTGCCATTGACTCAGAATACAGTATACATACATTTTATTGGACACATCTTTGCTGTTAGATTATATCAAGAGGTCTGGTGAAGAAAACCCTTGTACTATCGCAGTATAAACGTGAGCAGAACATCTTGTGATGCAGAAAAAGCTATCAGGGTGTGCTGCCACCATGGGTAAAATACCTTGTCAGGCAGAACTAACCCACAACCCTAACCCTAACATTATAAGAACGCTTATATAGCACACAGTTTGTCTAAACATTATTCTTGCATCAGTTAAATCACCATTTTGCAAGACCCAAACCTTCAAGTAATTGCATATGCAAATAAAGAGGATAAAGTAAGCTCTCAAATTCATGGGGAGAATCGTGGCTCTGGTGCATTGCTGACCATTTCTCAGCATCCATGCAGAGAAACACCTCGAGATCATTGCATCTGGAAGAACATAGTACTGCTAATTTATAAAAAATATAGATTTATAGTCATCAGAACTCAAACTGAACCCAAAAAGATGCGCAAAAACGCGCTGGAAAGCAAGAAGAGAGAAATAGTTTGCGCTGCGCCGTCAATTAATCGCAGAAAGTGAGTCTATTAAGAAAAGGTTACCTTTCCACAACGATGCTCCTTCTCCTCCGGTGAAAAGTGAAAGCCGGTGGTCGTTTAATGAGGACGGGGTGGGATAGCGCTAATTAAAGCCGGGCGGAAAGATCAGACAGGTTCGGTACGGTTGCACAGTACCTTAATGTTCTTCACAATGTGCACCAAAAAAACAAGCTTTCATTTTCTTCACGGACCGCAATTTGCCTCTACTTTTGCTTTCGCGCACAAATAGTTCCCATTCTTGTGCTCGACCCTTCTTCCCAGGTGCGGCGAATCAGATATCTAGTTTCCTGGGCTTTTCAGTTTCACCTGGCAATAAAGACTACATATCCGTATGCTGCTGAAATACAGGACAATCCAATCCGTCAGAGGTGTAGATCCTCGAGAAGGAAGCCTCTCGCAATATCATCCTGATAGATGGGTGAGTTAGAAGACAAATACGCACGAAGCGTCTGCTCGTCTTGGAGCACGCTGAAGAGTGGGCGTTATAGGGGTAGATCTTCACTGCTCACTGCCAATAAGCATGCATGCCTCCGCCTGAAGCGCTGCTCCTCTACATGCACACAAACAGGCGTTCTGACAGCGCGGATGGCAGAAACTTGTGACTTTGAGGATGGTGAGAGGTAAAAAGGATACATCGTTACAGAGTATGAGAGGAGAACTCAAGTCAGGCGAAACTAAAGGAACACAACAGGGGGAAATATGACATGAGCGCCCGGCACGTGAGTGGGTTCGTATAATCGGACGGAAATTAAAATAGACGATAATCTGACAGGCGCGCTGACAGAAATGCGTTGCGCGTTTAGCTTTCTTTGGCCAGTGTCAGTGGTTTGGTTTGTTTCAGCACCACGGACAGCGCACACGAACGCTGATGTATTTGTACTGGTATGAACGTGGTTTGTATTGCTGTTTGTAACAATAAATAATTTACCGACAGCGTCTCCGGTATGGAAATAGTAAGTAATTCAGTTCACGATATAGGAATCAATCAATCAATCAATCAATCAATCTATATCTATCTATCTATCTATCTATCTATTCACTCACTCTTCAATTGCAATATCAATTTGTAATGCACTAATTAACTTGTCATTTACAGGTTAAAACATTAAATATCTACACTCTAAAAAATGCTGGGTTGTTTCAACCCAACTTTGGGTCAAATATGGACTAACCCAACTTTTGTGTTAAAACTTTAATTAAAAAATGTAACCCAACAGCTGGGTTAGTCCATATTTGACCCAACGTTGGGTTGAAACAACCCAGCATTTTTAGAGTGTATAGACCTATCTATATTTTCTAGATTATCTATCTATATACATTTTGTTAAATATATTCTGATTGTTTAAAATAACTGCTAGTCACATGGTGCACTTACACTAACATAGATGTTTTATTCATCTAATGGATGTCTATCTGGCTTTCTGCCAGTTAATTCATCTTTTTTATCTCTTGCTTACTTTTGTAGGCATTGTGACTCATTAAAGATGTCAACAAAATTCTAGTTGTTATTTTAGTATGCCATTTGCTACCCTGTTTGTTGTCGCAGGTACAGTTGTTAGACTGTGTTCCCACTGCAAGTTTGTTTGATTTAGTGACCTTGCACCCTAGCATTTCCCAAAACACATTTATGTAAACAAATCAATATTTACATTGAGCAAACTTTACTCATGCTCAGACAGGAACAACAATCTATCCAAAATGAAAAAGAAGAAACAAGACTTACCTCCCCGAAAAGATGTTCTCTAATATTTCGCTGCAACTTTATGTGAAGCACATCATTCAAATTTCCCCACGCAGAAAGCGGATGTTAATTCTCAAGCACACACTGATGAAGACAGTTGCATGACAACAAAAATCTATACAACGTTACAACTGTACTCTAATAATCTAGATCTTGAATCAGCTGGACTAGTTTTTAAGGTCATAATTCATCTTGTAGACGTTATTTTAATAAAATAAAATAATTATTTGTCATTTATTATTTACACCAATATAGTGTCTTCCATACAGTGTCTCCATGTTTTCCTCATGTTATTATGAAAACTTAATATCCTCACACTTTTGGCACAGGCCAAAGAGGTTACTGCAGCTAATATGACTCAGGGACCTTGGGAATGTCATTTAACCTCAAGAGACCTTGAAAGAATAAAGGAACCGGATGTGAAATCCTACAAAATGGAGGTCTGGTGCAGGGATGAAAGAGACAGCATGCCTGCTGCACTACTCCGTAGAGACATTAAAAGTGATTGGCGGCTGATAAAGAGAAGTAGGAAAGTCGATAGGAGACTGAGTGAAAAGAAAAGCTGAAGGGTTTGTGTGAAAATACACAAACACTCCGGAAACAAAGCAGCTGTCTAAAGGGCCGATCACTGAATCACAAAGAAAACAAGAAGGATAAAAAGTGAAACAGGTAGTGCGTAGAAATAATAGAAAGAGATGAAAGACAGGAAAGGACTGACTAAGGTAAAGCTGAATAATTGATAATAACTACCTTGTGGGGTGTCAGATGTGGGGAAAACGGAACAATAACATTCAAGGTATACATGTAAGTCAGTTTTAAACAAGACGTTTATTCTGTGTCAAACCAGATTTTTTTCCCCTTGTTCAGGTTCCAACTATAATTGCTTAGAAACTGCTTTCCCAATCTAATGACAAATAAAAACTACAACCACAGATGTTTGTCTTGTTTAGGTAAATGTATTAATTCATTCATTCATTCATTCATTTATGGAATTCCTAACTTTTGCCTTTGAGTGATGTTGCATCCAAACAATATTCTGTTGTATCACTTATTTTGGAAGATGAATAATAATTAACAAAGTATAAAAACATAAATAACATTGATTGATTGATTGATTGATTGATTAAATTTAAGCTGTTTAGTTGAA
>NW_015539824.1:355585-368233 GCF_001515605.1 Sinocyclocheilus anshuiensis | reverse complement strand
GATTGGCGGCTGATAAAGAGAAGTAGGAAAGTCGATAGGAGACTGAGTGAAAAGAAAAGCTGAAGGGTTTGTGTGAAAATACACAAACACTCCGGAAACAAAGCAGCTGTCTAAAGGGCCGATCACTGAATCACAAAGAAAACAAGAAGGATAAAAAGTGAAACAGGTAGTGCGTAGAAATAATAGAAAGAGATGAAAGACAGGAAAGGACTGACTAAGGTAAAGCTGAATAATTGATAATAACTACCTTGTGGGGTGTCAGATGTGGGGAAAACGGAACAATAACATTCAAGGTATACATGTAAGTCAGTTTTAAACAAGACGTTTATTCTGTGTCAAACCAGATTTTTTTCCCCTTGTTCAGGTTCCAACTATAATTGCTTAGAAACTGCTTTCCCAATCTAATGACAAATAAAAACTACAACCACAGATGTTTGTCTTGTTTAGGTAAATGTATTCATTCATTCATTCATTTATGGAATTGCTAACTTTTGCCTTTGAGTGATGTTGCATCCAAACAATATTCTGTTGTATCACTTATTTTGGAAGATGAATAATAATTAACAAAGTATAAAAACATAAATAACATTGATTGATTGATTGATTGATTGATTAAATTTAAGCTGTTTAGTTGAAAGTTTGTTCCACCATCCTTTGTATGATAAGTCTTAAGTTATCAATGTAAATATATTAGCATACTTTAAAAGACAATTATGATTTAAGCTTATGGGCATACTTATCAATCCTCATTTTATGAGAAAGTGTATCTTAATTGGCACAGTGGTTCCACGGCATGCTTCTTTTATTACAATAACCAACCCTGCAGATTTAGGGTGGTAAATACTATATAGTCCGGTGCCATTATTAGATTATAAAAACGTTCACTGAATCTAATTTTAACAACCAGTTTGAGGATGACGGACAATGAATAATAAATGATTTAATCAGATCTATAATAAAAAGTTAAATGAAGAATGAAGTGGTTTGAGATTAAGATTGCAACTAATATTGAAACTGGGCATTTATGTACTGTAATTTACATATGGATATTTCTATCTATCTATCTATCTATCTATCTATCTCTGCGCTCTGCACAAAACCTACGATACTACCAGAGTGCATTTTTTTTGTTTTTTTGTGGAACTTCTGAACATAGTTTTCATATAATTTGATATATCATGTCAGTGTATTTACGTAAGATGTACAACTTTGTGTATGCAAACAGGTCAGGAAAGTTTCAGACATCGTCCAGTTCACAGTGCGGGGCAGTCACTGCAAATCACTCAGACCAAAACGGACACTGCAGCACTGCCTCAGGGCATTATAAATATCAATCATACGTGTGCAGATGGATCAGCGAGGGAGGGCAGGTGTGTGGAAGGTGCCTGCTGCCATGTCAGTATCTCTTTTTTGTTTTTGTTTTACATATTAGATGCAAACTCTGCTGGTCTGCAAATGTGCTATCTAGAGCAAACTTGTATGGGTATTTGCCAAGATCTATCCCCAGCTTGCTTCATTCATTCATTCATTCATTCATTCATTCATTCAAAACAGTGACTCTCAAACTGATAGTTACTGTATGTGTACATAATTGTTCAGTCCAACTTCTGAACTAATAGATTACATAATTTTGGAATAGACTACACTTTTTGTCCAGACTGTTGTCCTGATTTGCAGTCTGGACGAGTCGATCCTAGTTGCTGAAAGTCACAGCCAGTCTACATGGGTACAGCTTCAGACTACGAATCCATCCAGTTGGAGGATATTGAACATGTTTGATATTTGGAGGCAATTTTAGAACTACTTATTACAAGACTTTTTTTTTACTGTAAAATAACCACTGTTCTATTTTGTTTTTGAAAGAAGTTAGCATTTATTTGATCAAAAATACAGTAAAAACAGAAATATTGTAAAACATTATTACTAAAATAGTATTAAAATAACTAGATTCTATTTGAATATAATTTAAAATGTAATTAATTCCTGTGATTCAAAGCTAAATCTTACATAATTTGGTGCTGAAGTAACATTTCTTATTGTTGAAAACAGTCACAGTCACAAATGTAAACAAAAGGTGTATGTTTGTATAGTAATTTACAACAGCACAACACAGTATTAAGAATCAAGGGGATGTAAACTTTTGAACGGGTCATTTTTTTTAAATATAAATTCAACTATTATTTTCTCTTGTGGACTATATGTAAACATATTTGATGTGACATACTTATTCAGGTCAGTAATAAATAAACAATACCATGCATTTTGTATGATCCCTCTTATTCTGGTAATTTAATTAGGATTCATGATGGATGAATAGAAAGAACAATAAAATGCGTTCTTGTCTTAGGACAACTTTGATGAACTTTTTTGATCCACTTCCAATGTTGACTACTGTATTTTTTTATTTTTTATTTAGTACTGCCCTTCAGAATCTACAGAAGATACTTACATGTTTCCCAGAAGACAAAATAAGTAAAATGTACCCTGTTCTTCAAATTCAAAAAGTTTTATGAAGAACAGCAGGCAGTTTAACTGTTCAGGACAAACAAGGTTAGGATTCATGATGGATGAATAGAAAGAACAATATTTATTTGAAATAGAAATATTTTGTAACATTACAAATGTCTTTACTGTCACTTTTGATCAATTTAGCATGTTCTTCCTGAATAAAAGTATTAGATTATTAAAAAAAAAAAGACTTTGTGTATGTAATGGTAGTGTATTTTGCTTTTTATTTTCCTCCAAGGTTGTAATATAGCATCACTCTTATTTTGTCTACTAAGAAACAAAGCAAAATTTCACTCAAGATTTTACCTTAAGATTCTCTACAACATCTAGCCCGAGACACCTCTCGATGGTGTAACCCCCTTTCTGTCGGGTCAATTTAGGTCTCAGGTATGCTAAAGCCCCTGGAGTGGGGTAATGTGTGCTAAATGCTGAAGCAGCCATGGGTACTAACACTTGCTGTGCCTGTTGCTGTCATCATGAACTGAACTAACCCTTGGATGCCGTCCAGCTGAGAGGGTGTCAGTGTACTCAAGGCCAGGCTTAATCTGTGGTGCTGAATAACAAGGACCCTCTCAAAATCCCTCTGAATGCCCAAGGATCTGTACAGTGCACAGGTTTATTCTGTGCATCATGCATCTTAAATCACTCAACCCATCTCTGGAGTAAATGGATAAAACACAACAGGCTTTACACATACGCTTTTGCTCTAAATCTGTCTGACGCAATTGTAGTCATACTATGGTAAAATGCATGCTTAATATGTATTTTTTCCCCTTTAAGAACTGCTCTAATTTAAATAATAATAATAATAATAATAATAATAATTATTATTATTATTATTATTTATTAAAAGGAAATCAGCATATTAAAATGATTTGTGGAGTTTTATTTTATTTTTTGCTGCTTCAGTGCATCTGCATTACGTACATACCAAACCCCACCACTGCTCACAGGAAATATTTTTTACAATTATTTACAGTGTTTATTCAGTATAAAAAAAAAACCTCTACACAGCCTTCAGATCTTCAACAATCCACATGCACAGATTTTGAGGGAATATAACTGAATACATTTTATTCATTTTAATTTAAATTTCCTGCAGTCATGCCTCAACGGTCAGAACACGGCCCCCCGCTAGGTCCTGTGGCGCTTTGAAACCCTACAACCTTCTCATCAGTGTTGTTTTTTTGGCTCTCAGATGTTTTTTTCTTCCATGTAGAATAAACCGTGCATGTTGCATTGTTGATATTATCTCCCAGTCGTGCCATTTTGCTGCAGTTCCTGAACAGCGTTTCCCAGCTATCAAAGAATTCAGTTATGCCACTTTGATGGTAGAGCTTAGATGAAAGGCCTTTTTCTGAACACTATTCTGCGACATAAGAAATTAAAGAATGTTTTAGGCAAAGACAAAAGCTTTAAGTAATCATTCCTTCAGGGTATATTTTCTCAACTGCACCCTTTTCACAATGCACCTTTATTTATGTGAAAAGCCCATTGTCTTCTGTAGGCCTACTCGTCAGAAACGGAAGATGGAGAGAAAGATTTATCCATTTACTGTCATATAATCCTTTTACGTAATAATAATTCTATGGATTGTTGCTGAAATATTTCTTATGTAGAGTTTGTATGTCATACTCATAGAAGAAAAGAATGGGTTAAGATGCTAAATGTAACTCAAACGGCAAACACGATGAAACAGACAGTTGAGCGCGCATTAAATTACTGTCTTGCTGGCTTAGTGTCAGCGTCCTTTGGGATGTAGTTTTACATTTCTTATAGTATTAATCCATAAATCTTAAAAACATTCTTGTTAAGAGTGTTTTAGTATCACGACTGACATATGATTTAGCTGTGGACGCAATAATTTTGGTTACACAAGCTAAGTTTTGACCTCAAAATCCGTTTGTTAGGAAAACGAGTTGCTTTTGGAAAATGGAGAAAAGATGTTGGTTGATGTGGCGGAAGCAGAGGAGTAATTGTCACCTACTGTGTACTTTCTAGCTGTTTTAATTGGTTGCCAAATTAAAACGTCTCACAGCAATGTAATTTATGCTAATGAAAAAAACATTCCCGTTCCCTATATGGGTCTGCAGAAGAGAAAAACACTTAGTCACATTGGTTTCGTGTTGCTCGTGTTCTGAAGCAGAGCAGCTCCAGATGTGCAGGCTGCAGCAAACGTACGCTCTCAGCTGTGGTAAAGTACATCTGCCACCTTGGAATAGTTTGTTGCTTGACCCATTGTGATTTCTTCTCACAAGTCTCTGTCTGCTGTAACGTGCTGGCGTATAGGGAAGGATGAGGTTTGCTGTCATGTATTTTTACTTTGCAGTAAATACTTTATTTGAAGTCTTGACTATAAAAAGTTATTAAACATTTTCACTGTTATCAACCAGAATAAAGATACAGTTCGATGAACAGCTGAAGTTGGGAATGTTGTTGCCACGCTGTATGGGGTGTGTAAGTTGTCACAATAGCATGTCAATAAACCAATGTTTACCTTTAAACAGTAACTAAACAAAAAAGTAAAATGTAATTTATAAAAATATCAAATCATTTTTTGGCAAACACATTTATGGATATTTCTGCATAAATATTCTTGTAACTAATCAAGATAAGTGATTTGACAAAAATAATGTAGAATAGTAGTGATAATTTCACAATATACTTTTTTTTCCTGTCAATTAATAATTACATTTTATTAAAAACATTAATTAATTTAAATGTAGAATTAAGTTAAATACAAATTAAAATTAAATTAAAATTAAGTTGCTTTAGGCATCTTAACTATATGTTAACTTTGAATTGATTTAATGTGGCCACATAGTTATAATGATAATATTGCCAAATTTGTTGTTCATTTAATTTATACAACAGTTCTTTCTGGTCCTCGAATCTTATTGGCTGAGAGCTTTTTCCAGGAGTGCGATATTCTAGTGATGTCGGAACTCCAACTGTTTCACCTTTTGTATCATTCCGTTTGCGGTATTTCTCACAGCGAGTGTCATAGTGGATGCCCAAATTCACTATAATTTTACAAATAATACTGTTTTTGTGTCAGTTTTTATTTATTTATTATTTTTTTTTAGACAACTATGTACTTGTTTATACTTCAAATATGCGGTTTGTTAATAAACATAATGTCTATTTGAAAAATTGCTTCAATGTTTTTGGAGATGTGAGCTCCAGTGCGTCAGTGGCTGGTCAGTGCTCATGAACCCACCGAGAGTGCCTAACCTCGTCCAGATCTTCTGGAATTTGCTGCTGGCTCTGATGTCTCTATAGTAGTTAAACCAGAAATATAATTTATTTGGGGTAAATCTAATGGGCAGTCTTTGGTCTCATTAGTCTATTGTTTGTTCCAGAGCAAACAGTTTTGGCTGAGGGCAAAATCTCATGACGTTTATGTATATATTTTATGTAACTTTAATGCTGTTTATCAGAGCGCTGCCTTTGTACATTTGTCTGAATTGCCTAGGAACTTGATGATGGCTGTTGTTGTTGTTTATTAAATATTATTATTTAATGAATAATATTTTCTATAAAATAATAGTAGTATTTAATAGTATTTAGTATGAGAAACCTGTGTGTGTGTGTGTGTGTGTGTGTGTGTGTGTGTTCATGATGTTGATTTTAGTTACATTGTTCCGCCATTAGACGGCAAAAAAAGACTATTTTATGAGTGAGTCAGCAGTAAAGACTTTTAAATTGAAAGAGACTGAAACAGGCTTGTAAACAAGGAAGCTATTTTTACTTTCAACAACATCTTGTAAGACACAGCCAACAAATGCACTGAGCAGCGCAGTCACCGGAAATCACCCTTGAAAGGAAAGTACGACAAAGATATTGCTTTGCTCAGCGGACATTCAAACTAATGATTTATTGTGAATATGAGATTGAGCTGAAGAATGAATGCTGTATAAAGTGCAGGTAATCACACTCACTCAGTCCATCTCTCTATGCTAATACTCTACATAATACAATGAGCTTTTATTGATGCAGTAACCCACTTATTACATATCATTTCACCACATAAATAATTAAGGCAATAAAAGATTTAAGACGAAAATGTTTTAAAATCTTACCAGTTTGTTAGTGATCTTATAACCCATTACAGTGTACAAAACAATCACAGCAAAATGGCAGCAGCTGCGTTTGTATGAAATGAGAGAGTGAGTCCGCGATACCAGGATGACATAATTAAATAATTGTACACCATTTTTTTGAATCGAGTTTTAAAATTTTATTAGCTAAACAAACACAAAGCTTCCACCAAGAAAAGAGTACAGCACCGAATTCAGTTACCCGTATGAGCCCGTGTTATCAGCTTTTACCGGTTGTTATCGATAACATACCTCGGAATGTTGCGACTGACCAATCAGAATCAAGTATTCCACAGAGCCATGTAATAACTATATATAACAACTGTAGTAATTTCTAGTGAAGTGGGAGTTAATGCAATTTTGTTACTTTTTGTTACATTTTGATTTTTGTTTGTTTTGTTTTTAGTTTGCTTTGCTATGCATTGTGTTTTGTTGTGTGTTTTGGCTTGGCTTGCTTTTTGTTGTGTTGTGTGTTTTGTTTCAGCAGTATGTAATGATCAGTCCACTGAGGCGAGCGTAGTTGAAGAACCCATGTGCAGTTTATTCAAAAGTAATCCAAAATACAAACATAATCCAAACAGAGACTGAGCAGTGGCAGACAGTGGAACAATGGAGGACTTGGGCCGTGGAGCAGTGGCAGACAGTGAAACCCTGGAGGACCTGGGTCATGGATCAGAGGCAGGCTGTGGAATAGTGGAGCAGGGTGGTAGGACCTCTAAGATGGCTAGTCTTTAGAGCGCTGACCTCTCCGGGATGCCTGCAGCGTACTGTAGGATAGCTGTGTTCCTCATCAGCAACCCCCACAGTAAGTGCAGAGCCACTCAATCGCAATGCAAAGTCTATATATTTCTCAAGAGTCCATTGAGGGGTATTGCGTGGCATTAATTGTGATATGTTTTTAACCAAACCAAAACGAAAAATGTCTTTCAGGAAAGTGTCATGAAAGTCCACCAAATTATTAGTCTTAACCTAACTCCCGCAAAGTATAAAAGTGGAGTTAATGCAGCAGAACAATTAATACATTTAAATAGAAATCTTTATATGTAAAAAATGCCAGGCGTTGTGGCTTAGTGTCTTTTATTAATGTACATTTTTTCATGATCAAAATAACAGATTCACAAAAAGTGCATTCAGTTGTCAGAGAGATGTTTCAACAAATTACAAGAACAGAACAATAAAAACACAACTTTTAAATATTATAATTATATACATGCTTCACTCGGGATTCAAAGGTAAAGTGACAGGTTCTGACAACATGCCAGTCGTGCACACTAACCACTCCCCTAACCCACATGGAGGAATATTGAGCACAACATATATGTTATAATTTGTCAATTCGCTAAATGGATTCGTTGTCAATGCTGTTTCCGAGCAATAATTGAAAATGACCACTAGTTGTCACCGTAGAGATGGATGTCGAATTGTTTCGAAGCCTCGGCACATTTGCTTCGACTGTTTGAGTGTTTCATGAAGCCTCGCTCTGCCCACCACTACAGACTTGACTTGGCATGTAGTGATGGGACAATTGATACCGCAGCTCTGATGCTCCGACGCAGTTTTCAAACCACTATTGTATCACACACTGTGCCGATGCTTGTATCGAAATGACAACACCACGTGATTGATGACATTTGAAGCTTCGAACGTCATGCAGTATCGGAAGGTCGGGACAGCTGGTTTGAAAAAACTGGTGCTTCACGATCCCACCTAATGCATAAAAGTATTATTCAGTCACTTTAAGGGCTGTCAGTAGGACATTTAATCATGTTTATAACTGGGGTCTCAGAGACCCCGAACACAACATAAGGGTATAACAGCTCACCCAAAATATTTTTTTTTCAGCAACCCATGTCAATTATTAATGATCACATTTTTGTGTATTTTATATTATTGATCGATATGTGAATCTGTTGACCAAGCTATACATGACACAAGTTGTGGTCTCATTGGCACAAATTACTTTAGATGAGATTATATCAGATTCGATGTTGTATTGATCCCAGATTGATTCCACTCTTGAATGTCACAGACTTCCGAAGCTTTGTTTGGTCACATGCTTTTTGAAACCATCCTCTGCTCCGCGATGATTTGTCAGAAATGGTGGAAAAAACAAGTCCAACCACCAGATGTCGCTAATGCACGCTGTGTTAAAAGCTTTGCGTAATTAACCATTTTTTGGCACAATTTCATGAAAGCCTCAAACTAGGGATGGGTAGATCGACACCTAGTGTCGACACACGTTTCGAGTTTTTGACACACTAGTGCTTCGAAACAGTGTTCCGGAGCATTGCTTGAAATGAGGCCGTCACGTGACCTGTGAAAACGAAGCTTCGTTACCTTACTGACACGTCACGCTAGGCTCAAATACAAAGCGCGTCAATTGCTCTGTCCCATACCCGCGATCCATTTAGTGCAATGTTATAGTTATATCAGTCAGCATGCCTATACGTATGTAGTGTTTTTTACGTGGTGTATTGTTGTTAATTATAGTACTACTATTAAAAACAACGACATGTGAATGTCTGTTGACTGAATGAAAATTAAAACACCTTGCGGGCTCAACCACTGTTCCCAAAAAGGATAAAAGTCCTTCCTTAACCACAAACATTTTTGCTGCTTGTAAACGCCATCCTCTGTTGTCAACAGCTCACATTGGTGAGAAAAATATATTATTGCAAAATATATTAAATGCAATAACTGCATTTGTATTTGTGCATTTGTGTTTTTTAACAATGTGCATGTTTGTGTTCTTTTGTAAGGAAGACACAAAAATGGTGCAATGACAAATAAATGAATTTATTGGCGTATTAAACAAACATTCTATTTATGTGAAAAGACAAGTTTGATGCAAGTAAAAATGAAGAAAATAAAGTCTTTATTGTTATTGTATTGTGCAAAATACAATACATTTGGGAAACTATTGCTGCACACACACATGCCACCTTGCTATGACACATATGCTTATTAAATAGACAATTAAACCTTACAATGACATCCCAATGAACAAAACATCTAAATTATACAGTTGGTGTAAGAATTTTTATTGACCACCAGATGGCGGGGTAGAGCACTGTGTCAAAAGCTTCAAAGCATCAACACAGTTTGTTGTAAAAGCCTCACTGCTTCAAAAGCCTCGTTCAGCACATCCCTACCTCAAACGCTTCAGAAAGCCTCGGTTTCCCATCACTATTGGCATGAACAGACTTGACGTGAACAGACTTGATTTGACATAAACAGACTAGACTCACCACAGCAGGTTACAACATCAATACACGATGAGAGACAATGGCAACATGATGGCTACTTATAGCAAACAATACAGGTCACATGACAAGAACCAACCAATGAGAGACAGGACACATGACTAAGACAACCAATGAGAACATGACACATGAACCAAAGAACCAATCAGAACATAACACACAGACAAGGGAAACACATGATTGAACAGGGTCCATGACTAAACTCCAAAATAAAAGACATGAAAACATGAACGTGAAACAAAACCCAAAAACACACATTACACAGTAATGGGTAACACTTTACAATAAGGCTCCATTTGTTACTATATTTAATGCATTAACTAACATTAACTAAAATGAACAATACATTTGTTACAATATTTATTAATCTTTGTTAACATTAGTTCAGTGTCAGTCTATATTACCTCAGGTCCATTAAATAACATTGATAGATACTTTTAATACTAATATTGTATTAGTAAATGTTGGAATCAACATTAAATAAGATTAATGAATGCTTTGGGAGTATTGTTTTATTTATTTATGTTAACTAATGAAGTTAACTAATGTTAAAAAAATGGAACCTTATTGAATGGTGTTATCCAATGATGATAATATTGGCAAACATAGCAACTGTATTGGTTTGCAATGAAATAGGAGTCTGTGCGGTATTTGAGACACACTAGTCATGGCCATCATTGAATAAGACTATGCGATGGCAGATGGGGTGCAGATGTTTGGCCAGCAGTAAATCTGGGCGTGACAGGAGCCAGTGGACCTTGACATGGGCGTCCTAAGCTATTTGATGAAGAAAAGAAATGGGAAAAGTAAAGGATGAAATGTAATGGTGACAAAGAATCAAACTGTAGTCCTCAGCATACAGAGCTACTACAGCCGGATTAAAAGCAGACTGTGGAAATTGAACTGTATGCCTGGATAAACAGAGTCTTCAGTCTAGACTAAAACAGAGAGTACAGTATGTCTGAGTCCTGAACAGTGCTGAAGCAGGAAGTCTAATACAATGCTTACAGCCATGTAAATATGAGTTAATTTATTCTTTGCACAAGGATTACTTTAACAAATGTGAGGTGTAATAAGGTCGTCATTGACAAACTGTTTAGTATTTTGTAATTTATAAAGAACCAGGAATAGGTAATCATTGTAACACTAACAATATGGCTGATATGAACAAGCATATTTATGGAGTTCTGCATTACAATAATCCAGTGTTGAAGCCATGAACATGTTACATAACTTTGCTGTCATTTTTGCCACGAAAAAGAAAAGAGAAAGAGAATTCATAATTTTGCAATATTTCTTTGACAGAAAAACAGATATATGGCTTTCAAATGATGATGACGATGATGATGATTATTATTAGTAGTAGTATTATTTTATAAATCAACCACATAGTAATGACAGTTTATTGACAATCCAGAGAATTACATATATTTCCCTAATGAAATGGTTTATTTGTTTGTTTGTTTGTTCTGGGTGTTTTGCTTATTTGTTTTGTTTTGTTTTGCTTTGTTTGTTGTTTGTATTGACCTTTTTATTGTGTTGTGTGTTTTGTTTTTGCGTTAGTTTTGTTAATTTTGTGTGTTTGTTTTGTTTTGTTTTGCCTACAGAAAGGTTAAGTGATTTAATGCATGCCAATGTCAGCTTGACCTCTGTTTGCTCCAGAAGTGACTTGTGGCATTTTCTGGACCCTGACACCTTAGGTGCGTACTTGCGCAGACTGACTGAGCACAACCCAGCAGGCATAGTCTTGTACAGATAAAATGTGTTCCTTTATCTGAGTATAGTGCTGAAACAGATCCCCAGTAGCAGTGAAAAGACCGCTAGTTTCTTACACACGAGAAAGTCTGGAAAGAACCATCAGGAGCAAAGGGCTGGGGGTGCAAAAATCTGTCTTCATGATAAATGGGGCTTTTCCACCAAAAAGGATGGGAAAATTGAGGCTTAGTCAAAATTGGGCTTGGGCATCACATTCCCTGCTTTCATACACCTGTGTGGTGTTCATGGGAATCGTTGGAAGGGTGAAAGCAAATGGAATGTGCAAAAAATACATCTGTGCTGTTTTACGTCTGGCTGATGAAATAAACCACCCTCATTATCTTACACAACCACAGATCTGCCTCTCTTTATGATCACAGATGGCCAGTAAGCATCAGGTGTATATGCATTTTGATTATGCAAGTGGCTTAAAAGCCTTTTCATTTCTCTTAAAGGGGTCATATGATGCAATTTCAATTTTTCCTTTCTCTTTGGAGTGTTACAAGCTCTTGGTGCATAAAGATCTGTAAAGTTGCAAAGACTACAGTCTCAAATCCATAGAGATATTCTTTATAAGAGTTAACCACACCTACGTAAAACGGCTCATTCTAACACGCCCCCACATGTCTATGTCACGATGTGGGAAGATTTGCATACCCAGGTGAAAAAGAAATATATTTAAATTGTGCTTTTTCAGACATACTTACTATATTTAAATTATACTATACTAAGTGCATATTAAATGTATTATTTTGAAACAACTTTAAGTATATTAAGTGTATTCGCTGAGGAAATACATCAACTTCGCGCTGTGGATCTCCGGATCGGCTTTCACCGTCAACAAAGTCAGCAGTCCAGCCTGGGGTCGTCACATGTGGTTGCCGCAAGCCCGCCGGCCACCGCTCACTCTAGCCCCCGGCCTCCGCTCACTCTAGCCCCCGGTAGTGTACGTTTTTCATATTTAAAGGATTTGCCACTGATGATTCAAACGCGAGTTTTGAGCAGTGTAGAGTAGCGCTTGT
>NW_015539824.1:342177-354044 GCF_001515605.1 Sinocyclocheilus anshuiensis | reverse complement strand
CTAGAGCTGATCTGTGCTGGTCGCTGAGGAAATACATCAACTTCGCGCTGTGGATCTCCGGATCGGCTTTCACCGTCAACAAAGTCAGCAGTCCAGCCTGGGGTCGTCACATGTGGTTGCCGCAAGCCCGCCGGCCACCGCTCACTCTAGCCCCCGGCCTCCGCTCACTCTAGCCCCCGGTAGTGTACGTTTTTCATATTTAAAGGATTTGCCACTGATGATTCAAACGCGAGTTTTGAGCAGTGTAGAGTAGCGCTTGTTGTTTGTCATTTCTCCAATCACAAATGCAGACATGGTTTTATGATTACATGGCGCGATGCAACGCAACGCGTAAAAATACAGTATAAATCATTATAATCCGTAATTATGTCCCCACTGGATGCAACAAATGCCTCGTTTATAATGGGTTTTAATGTTTTTGTCTCTTCGCTCCGGCCGGGACACATCACAATATGGTGAGGGGCGTAACATTTCCATCACACGCTTGAGGTATTCGGCCAATCACAATGCACTGTATAGCTGGCCAATCACAGCACACCTCGCTTTTCATACCGATGAGCTTTGTAAAAATCGACGCATTTCAGAAAGGCAGGGCATAGATGAGAAACAATAATGTACAGTATGTGGAAAATAATGTGTTTTTTGAACCTTAAACCGCATAAACACATTTCATTACACCAAATACACAAAATAATGTTCTTTTTAGCAACATCATATGACCCCTTTAAGTAAGACCGCTGGTTCTCAAAGGGGTATGGAGGTATTATGTTTCATATTTCCCAGATCTTGCACACTTCCCCGTTTTCAAAACTATAATGATACATGTGGGAACAAATTTATGCAACATTTATTCATCCTCTTTTGAGTTGTGTTTGCTGCCCTTACAGTATGTAAACAAAAATGTTCTCACGCTTATCATTAATGAACCAGATTTGAATGGTGGAAAATTCAGAATATCACAGTTATGGACTGTTTTATTATATTTTATTTGCCTTAGATGAGGGTGAGTAAATGACAGTTTTTATTTGTCATTTTCTTTTAATACTGCTCTTATTTTTTATGTTGATATTTTAATATCCAAAATATTTGAGATCTATTTCATGTAATTAAAATATTTTATACAGAAGGTAAAATAAATGTTTACAGACAATTGACCCTTCGCTTTTTTTTTTTTTCTTTTTTTTTTTTCCAAAATAGTGCTTTGGATACATTCAGTGTTGTTTCAGCATTCAACATCACATTTAGAATTCTCTTTTGTTAACTTGCTTGTTTTGTTTTGTTTTTAATATGTACTTTTTTACCATTTAGCATCAAGTGTAATTTGACAACAGTGCTGATAGACATCCACATTATGTGATCATGTATCAAGGAAGTAGAACTAAATTGTTCTTGTTTCAGGGGGGACCAAAAAACATTGAAGCATATCATAACCACCCTGCAAAATTCAGCTTCTGTAATGTTATACAATCACGTTTTGCAAATTCAGAATGCTCTATAAATAGCCATGTGTGCATTTTATTGATCTTGATGGGGAATGACCATGGGCTGTTTGGAGGGATTGCTTTGTGTAAACATGTAACACATAATAACAAATCTAAAAGATTACATTATGGCTCTCTTTGTCTACAAGACAGCAGGGAGGCCTAAAGGCTTCATGTGTATGCATTTCAACTTCAGCAATTTAATGTTGTTGTTGTTTTTTTGTTTGTTTCTTTTTCTCCTATGTCATGGGGATATTGCGTACTTAGGTATATTTACAATCTTAATATACTGTATTGGTTATATGGGTATATTTACAATCTTAATATACTGTATTGGTTATATGGGTATATTTGCAATCTTAATATACTGTATTGGGTATATGGGTATATTTACAGTCTTAATATACTGTATTGGGTATATTTACAATCTATTTATACTGTATTGGGTATATGGGTAAATTTACAATCTTAAACAAATGAAAATATGAAACTCTCAGATTTTCTCTTTGTGGGGCCACTGAATGAGCAGTGCAAATTTGGCCAGTATTCAGCTGAACACAAACCAGAACAAAACAGCTGGTATACGTCTGTATTAGTTGAAAGTTTGGATCATATATATATATATATTGTATATAAGCGTCTTGTTCAGTATATACATTCAGAATATTCTTATATATCTGTACAAGTCTAAACAAAAGTAATTGTGTGTGCTGTGAGGTACAGGATGTTGTCAGAAAGCAAGCTATAGAAGAAACAGGCACTGTTTTTTATTTATTTATTTAATCAGATGGGTCAAAGTTTCATGACTCACATTTGCCATTGCTTGTGCTTTTGTGTGCTATTGTTAAGAACATAAATTCAATGAGCAGAATTATTAAAATGTGCCATAAGAAATGAGCAACATCTCAAGCAGTACAGTCATCTGTATCTGCAGATCTGTGTCATGTATACAAGAATATCATACAAATCAATTCCCCCTCTTTTGAATGAAGGCATACGAAAGTGAAGTGCACATAAATATAGAAACTAATACAAATTGTCCATCATTCATGCAATGACTTAGATAGCGATTTTTATTTATTTATCCACCCCCCATAGATGGATTATTGAGAATCTAGTGTCTTGGATGGAAATCTTACCCTCTGTTTTTATGATTTTAAAACCAACTGCTTTGGTGTGAACATTTATGCAAGTAAAACATCTTGAAAGGTTCATTGATTGCACATCAAGTATCTTTATCCCTCTCCGGGATGACCTGCTATCATAAATCCTTTTTAGCAAATGGCTGCAATATAACAAAGAGTGAAAAATTGAAGGGGGTCTGAATACTTTCCATACCCACTGTACCTCTAATCCAGAGGGGAACTCAAATTAATCATTTAAAGCGTGGGATTGAGAGATCTGTAGCTTTCATGCACTCCGTATCATTAATTAGTCAGCATCGCCATGGGTATCGCACCCCTCATCTCCCATATCTAATAAACAATAGGGAAAGCTCTGAATATTAGCTCATTAATACACTGCATTCCAGTTCAAGCTCTTAGGGTAACTAACCATCACATCAGCCTTGGTAGGTATTGTGATGGGATTCCCACACATATTTAAAACTACAGGAAAGAGCTATAAAGCTTGGTTCCCGGAGGTAGCTAATGCATTTGTCCATGACATAATGACATCAGTGATATGAAAAATGAATAACATGATATACTGTAACGTAATGTGTGGGGACTGTGTGTTGGTGAAAGCTGAACTATTCACTCAATGGCTTCAATATGTAAGGTAGATGCTTCCTTAGGAAAAATACTGATTAAGTTAAAATTAAATTAAAATTAATTATTAAAGGGGTCATATGATGCGATTTCAAGTTTTCCTTTCAGCTGAAGCTCGCGATTATGGTAAGGGGCGTTACATTTCCGACGAGTGCTTGCGGTGTTCGGCCAATCACAATGCACTGGGTCAGCTGGCCAATCAGAGCAGACTGTGCTTGTCGGAAGGAGGGACTTTGTGGAAAACGAAGCGTTTGAGAGAGGCGGGGCATAGAGGACCTACAATAATGTACAGTATTTGAAAAATAATGTGTTTTTTGAAAATTAAAGCATGTCAACATATTCTGTTACACCAAATACACAAAATAATGATCTTTAAAAAAGCATCATATGACCCCTTTAAATGACATTAAATAAACTGATAAACGTATTAAATTATTTATTATTTAAAAGTCAGAAGATGCTACCACAATAATGTTACATAATCTAATAATGATCAATGACATGAGCTTCAGTATGTAAGGTAGATGTTTGCTTAGGGGGAGAAAATGTAATTTGATAGATGTGTGCTTGGGGAAAAATAAATTAAATTTAATTTAATTGAATTTAATTATTAAAATATTTGATTTTATTTGATTTTATTTACTATAAATTCATAGTCCTTCATACATATGTATCCGAAGTTTGTATCTTAGTGTGAATACTCTTATCCTTGAGTATGATGCAATAATTTAGCCTGTGCATATATAAGAAGCTTCATTGCCCCTGTGGATTGCTTTATGTAGGTGAACATGAAGGTAGAATATCCCAACTTCATAGTGCTGGAGTAAGTAACCCTGTAGAACAACATTTT
Source organism: Sinocyclocheilus anshuiensis (assembly GCF_001515605.1). Lineage (NCBI taxonomy): Eukaryota > Metazoa > Chordata > Actinopteri > Cypriniformes > Cyprinidae > Sinocyclocheilus > Sinocyclocheilus anshuiensis. The sequence continues at coordinate 349,944 of NW_015539824.1, read as the reverse complement.
AAAAATAGTTTTGCATTCAGCTTGAGAGCTTGTTTACTTTGGCATCTTTTCATCAACTTTATTTTACCATACAATATTCCCAAAGGGACTCTGTCAAGAGATGAAGCATGTTCTTCTAATACTCCTTTTTTTTTTTTTTGATGTGTTGAATGTTTTGCTGTCCATTCTGTATTTTTCTGTCCGTCCATGAATGTGGGTGAATGATTCTAAGCCATTTCTTCGTCCAAACCAGCAGTTGGCGATTGTGAAAGTTGTTTAAAAAGTGTCATATTCTCGACTGACTGTTTTCATCCTCATTCATTCGAGTTTTACTGAGAAATAAGCATTGTACTCATGAACTATTTGCTAGGTTATGTCTTAAGTCTGCTACCTCAGGATCATTTGCAGTTCCCTTTTTCTCCACACTTTTGCTTTCCTACCTCTTAGATAAAGGTTAGTCTTTGTCTCATCTGTCCATAAAACTCCAAAACTCTACTGGCTTTTGCAAACTCTAATCTTGCCTTTCTGTTTTTGGTGCTGTTCAGAGGTTTGCATCTTGCTGTGTAGCATCTGTAAGTCTGTGTCAAGGTCTCCTACGGACAGTAGATTGTCAGAGCATCACCCTAGCTTTCTGGAGGTTGTTGGCGATTTTACAGACATGTATTGTGTAGGGTTCATTTTCACAGCATTTATGATATGTCTGTCATCAACTGCTGTTGTTTTTCTCAGGCGACCAGGTCGTTGTTGGCTGCTGATGTCTCCGGTGGTCTCCAAACTCTTGATTTCTCCATGCCCTTTGTTTTTGCTATAGCTCTAATTGACTTCATCTTTCCTTATAGCATCCAAATTGCTTGCTTTTCTCTCAGAGTCAGCTCCCTCGTCTTCATCCTGGTGTGTGTGTGTGTCATCATTGAATGCAAGACTCAGAATCCAGAAGCAATGGATATAACTGATACAACAAATTCCCTGCTTTTAATATCGGAACAATTAATGCAACAGGACACTGCTGATCACTTAGAAAGACATGTGAGGCAACTGTTCCAATAATTATACTCACATCAAGTAGTTGGGATGAACTCTAAAAGTGCTGATCTTCTTAGCTGGTAAAACATGTATGCGTTGAAACACCCAATGATAAAATGTGACATTCTGTAGTTTTGTCTCATATTCATCTTTACAGATTTATTGGCTCCACAGCAAACAGAGCAATTTTGTCTTTACTGTTCCAATACTTATGGAGAGCACTGTATATATCATTCTTTATTTCAATTGCTAGTCTAATTGCTAGTCTAACAGCTAATTGCTGTCTTTTTTAACTCTTCACCCAATTCTCCTTTCCAAATATTAGCAATAAATTCACTGCAGAATACATTCCATGTTTACATTACAGTACATAATTACTCCCAAGTTTCCCCTTTTGTATAGATTTCATTGAAAGTGAAAGACACGTCTGTGTAGGTATTCAGCTACATTTAATTGTTTGGACTGTATTTCTTTCTCTATTTTTCAAATATTTTGAATATTTAAGTGGCATTACTGTATAACTGTAGCAAATTGCTGTCATATAAGTTTTGTGTTATGTTTGAACTTATGTTTTGAAAAGAGTATGTACATATGTGCAAACTTACATGTAGGTACATGCAGTTTTGGCAGAGTGAGAAAAGAATTTATGTAATTTGAAAGATATGTCATTGATAAATTACATTCAGATATTGTCATTGAATGTACTCTGTCCCAAAGCAATGGAAAATGATCCACAGTTTAGCCCACACAGACAGAGTTTTGAAGTATTGAGAAATTAATCTGGTAACACTTTAGTATAGGGACCAATTCTCACTATTAACTAGTTGCTTAGCATGTCTATTATTAACATATTGACTGTTTATTAGTGCTTATAAAGCACATATTCTGCATGACGTATTCTATATTCCTAATCATACCCAAGACCTAAACCTAACAACTACCTTAATAAGCAGCAAATTATGAGTTTATTGAGGCAAAAGTCGTAGTTAATGGTTTGTTAATGGTGAGAATTGGACCTTAAAATAAAGTGTGACCATGTGTCCTAGCGATTGTAAAAACTGTAATCTAATAAGTAAGTTTCATAGAGACAAACTGAGTGAGCATCTTTTCCTCCTTTTTGGTTGATCATGCACTATGTTTCTTTATCTTTTGTGACATGCTTCAGCATTTTTATAGGTTCATTTGCACACCCAGCCAACCACACAAGTGGTTTTCCTAACATGACCTCTCTGAGATATACAGAATATGACAGCATGGTCTCTGCACAACAAACAGCACAAATTATACAAAGTATTCCTTAAAGGGATAGTTCACCCAAAAATTCTGACATTTTTCAGTCATAATTATGCTATCTTTCTTTTTTGGAGCTTGAAACTGTTGGACTACTACTGTATGGATAAAAACAGCTGATGTATCTCATATCTTTGTTTTGGTGTATTCTGCAGCAGAAAAAGTCAGTTGGAACAACGTCAGGTGAGTAAATGATGACAGAATTTTCATTATACCTGCACTCTTAAAAATAAGGTTCTTTATTGGCATTGATGGTCACAGGAAGAACTTTTAACATCCATGGAATCTTTCCTTTGGACAAAAGTTTCTTTATAGTGGAAAAAAGTTCCTTCACTCTACACCCTTAGAATTGACCCTTCGCAAAAACCCTCCTTATTTACTGTTACTATGTCTGACAAGCCATGCCTCTCTCACACTACACACCATGTTCTCACGCACTAAAAAGTACATCGCGAAGCAAAGCGGAAACTGCCAACACAAACAAGACAGAGCAGGTTACTTCTGTTATGAACAAGGTCTCAGCTTTCAAATTTTGTCTTTTGTAAAGAAATTCAAACAATGAATACCATTTTGTGGCCCTTTAATGTGTCGTGACAGAAGTGGCACACGTAAACCGAAATAGACATGAATGAACGTCATAACGTATTTTATTTCAACTGAGGAAAGAAGTCAATGCACACAATTTTTAAAGTTTAATCCACTGAAGTTAATCTACTCTCCTGTCTGATTTGTTTGTCAGGCAAGATGGCGGATTTGGCATTATGATTGGTCAGATCGCCTGTCAATCAAGCTCTTTGCAAATGGTCAATTAATGGTTCGTAAAGAGAACTCCAGAAGAACCATTATGGTTTCCCCAAAGAACCTTTCAGTGAACAGTTCATGAAAGAACCATTTTTTTTTCTTAGTGGGAAGAACATTGTAATAATCTGAAGAACCTTTTCCCACTAAAGAACCTTTTGTCCAAAGGTTCTTTTGTTAAAGGTTCTTCAATGAACGATCAATGCCAATAAAGAACCTTTATTCTTACAGTTTTTTTTCAATTGCTAACATCCCTTTGTCGAATCTATAATCACATTTTCAAAACTCTAAACACAATTAGCAAAACATCCGTCTCTTGTGACCATACCATTAACACAATTCATGTTGTCTTCACACAATATTCAGTCAATTAACCTGTTTCTAAAATGCTTACATTTTATTTTCATACAAGCTTACCCTATACCAAAATCATGGATCATTCTTATCTTTTTACAAATGCAAGACAGAAATGAAGCATGACAGAAATGAAGACCTAATGTTCCAAACTTTAAAAGGCACTCTCTGGATTGGTTTTGTTCAAAACAATACAGAAAAACACAGAGAAGCAGAAAAAGAAAGAAAATGTCTGGACGAGGGAGAGGAGTAGTTGGACCAGGATTGTCTGGTTTGGTTCAGCTACCAAATCAGACATCAAGAGACTACAACAGACACCCAAGGCTGCTGAGACGATTATTGGCCAAGCCTCCAAGATCTGTACACCTCCAGAGTAAGGGAAAGGGATAAGAAAATCACTTTGGACCCCACACACCCAGCCCACTCTCTCTTCAATTAAAACATTCATACCTATACATCGTCCATCCCAACTGGTGCATTTATACATATGATAGAATATGAAAATTGTACATTTGTATATTAGACATCTGTAAATAACGTATCTGCACACTTGTAAATAACATATCAGTACATTGATTTAAACAATTATGTTTTTTCCCCTCTATATTTCTACTTCTGTATATAGTGCATTATTTAATTATCTGTTTTTCTTATATTACAGAAGTGTTATAGTTCCTACGCATGTTTACTGTCATGTATGTTTGCACTATGTCCATACTTTCTTCTGCACTGGAAGCTCCTGTCGTCAAATCAAATCCATTGTGTCTGTAAACATACATGGTAATAAAGCTCTTTCTGACTTTCTGACAAGGGAGAAGGAGAGGTAGAGGCAAAAGGCAAAGGGCTGTATGTTTTTTTTTTTAATACTTCATATTGTATTTAAAAAATAAATAAAGGCACTTTGCCTTTTGCCCCCTACCTCTCCTTCTTCCTTGTCAGAAAGTCAGAAAGAGCTTTATTACCATGTATGTTTACAGACACATACATTTTCATTTTTCATTTTGCCAATAAAGCCTTTACTGCAGCAATTCTGTCACTTTTCTTTTACATTCCATAAAGTACTGATGACTCCTTCACTATGCTGTACACATACGATCTAAAATGAATCCACACATTTACACACAGAAAAAAATGTAGAGTTCAGCTGACTGAATTATTATTATTATTTTGTTTTTATTTTGTTTTTAAATGGATCTCATATTGTATGTTCTATACAGGTCGAACTGAGACATGGCAAGTAATGCAGTTTTTGTAATGCCATTAATTGTTTTTATTTTGACAGTCTATGCGGTATGATTGACTATATGTTCCTACTGGATAGAAAAACAGTGCTAATGTTTTGACTGAATGACTCGATTTTGAATCGGGTTTGCTGTGTTTTGATAGAGTTAGTATATGCAGAAAAAGGCATTCAGCATTTTGAAATGTAGAGTTTGTATTTATTTAACAAAATGTGGTTTTGGCCAGAAAATTAACTATTTGGCTAATTGTGTGATGTAGGTGAGTTGCTGTGTTAAGAGTTTAGAAAAAGTACTTTATGTATTGGTAAGCGCTTGTTAGCAATTGAAAAAAAACTGTAAGACTTACTTTATTCTTAAGACTTCTTCACTTAAAGGTTCTTTGTGGAACCAAAAATGGTTCTTCTACAGCTTTGTTACAGAAACTCCCTTTAGGAGCCTTTATGTGGGCAGGTAAAGATGTGTAATAGTGTGTCCATCTAGTGTTTTTGTAACATAAAGGATGTGAGTGTTCTGGTGGTCCGACACAACACCGGCTCCAGACTTTATGAGTATGCGGACCAATGTTGCATCAACGTCATTGCAAATGTAATTTAGTGGCCCATTAGATTCAGACAGGCATTCGGTGATGCCATGAATTATCCAGGGCTCATCTGAGGGGATATAACCACACACCTTCCAGTAACATTGTTGTGACTCTTAATTTCACACCCCACTGCCTTCTGAGTCAAGACCTGATCTTGGATCAGGTCACAGAATCACGGAGCCCAAGAGAACAGGGTCAACAGAAAGAAAGAGAATGAAAAGACACTTAGGAACAACCCTACTGTGAGCCGAGATTTGCAAGCAGCAATTCAAAGGGGCGATCAAAGTTTAGAAGTCTATGGAAATGGATTGACTGTGTCAGTGAGGGCAGCCTTACCTCATTATGGCACCTTTGAGTGAGTAGAGCTCTGGTAAGCGGTTCTTAATCTGTTTTAGTTCTGTTGTGTTTTAGCACACACTGAAGAGTAAGTCAATGAAGGGTTGATGATATTCCGAAAGCTGCATGTAGGGCTCAAACGTGTGAAAATCCTGTGAGTGGATAAGTCAGAAGGGCTTTAGTTTAGTTTAGTAGAGGTGAATCCAATTATATTTGCAGAGGTCAATTAAACAGCTATATGAATGAGCACTGTAGAGTAATCATAAATTATAAATGCTCTGCTTTGTTCAGAAGTGCTTATTTCACACTCGGAAAGACTGCTTCAAAACATCAAGTTGTCAAACCATGAGTTTAAATGTAATGGTTTGGATATTTGCAGATCAGTTCACAGGGCTCCATAATTGTAAGTTGTATTCGAATTGTATTCATTAATCATTCTGATGATTTTTCACCAAAATAATGTTATCTAGCTAACATAAGCCAAGTTTACAACCACTTTTTCCCACTGTTATGTTATTGACGAAGTGTAAATGCGTAAAAGATTTTTGGGAAATTTGTATTGTATCGATTTTTGTTATTTTTATTTATTTATTTTTTTTGCAACATTTAAAGCATTGACATACAAATTTATGAACTGAAGTTAGTGAACAAAAAGAGTGTGTTGACAGTTGTGAAAATGTATAGTTAATTGTCATTTTCATCAGCTATAGCGCTAAACATTTTGATGGGACAAACCTTTTTCCATTATTGGCTATGATGAGGTTTTGAACAAATTGCTAAAATTTGAGTTTGTCTTGAAAGCATCAATAACAACATACCAAACAGTAAAGTTTTTTTCCAGCAAAAGTGAATATTAATGTAATTGTTTTGTTTTTTATTTATTTATTTTTTTTTTTGGTAAAATCATCTTTAAAACAAATATCTTGTAAATACGTTGTAAAGACAACTTAACATTCAATTTAATATGTATATATATATATATATGCGAGACACGTGAGGAAAAAATAAACGATCAGTTGTGGGACTAGCCTATATTCTGTCATAAATCGCATACCATTCTTTGCTGAACTTTCTACCGTCCGTTACCGGAAATTGAATTAAATTACTGGTTGATATGCAGTGGCGGCTCGTGGGTTTTAAAATAGAGGAGGCACACTAATTGTATTGGTCTGGGGATCCCTGCCAATTATTATTATTATTATTATTATTTGCTTAACCACTTTAAAATGGCTTTCTGGTTGCTTTTAGTCAGAAAATGTAAAGAAAACGGATCAAATATTCAATATCGCTACTCATCATAAGTACTTGGTACATTATCAGCACAGCGGGAGACGTTCAAACTAATATCATGTAATTTACATCTCTATGATGATTGGTTGTTATACCAGAAGGGAGGCTAGCCTCCCCTACGAGGTTTCTTTTCTCAACACTCCTCAGTGCTCAAAGTGAACACTCAATGCTGATTGGCAATTTTTTTTTTTTACCAACGGAGGCACGAGAGCTCAGCTCTCCCTCTCCCTCGGCCTCCCCCTCCCCTTCTCTATCATTAGCGGTTGTAATTACATCAGCAGATTCGGCACATTCGCGATAAAAAAGCGGCGCTTTCCAACTTCAGTAACATGTTATGGTATTACAGCTGTGAAATTACAAACAAAACATAAACGTTCTGAGATATGAGCTAAAATTAATTGTGAATTTTATTAACATTAAATCGTCCTCCCATTTTCACCTCAAAATTTTGGGGAAGCTATGCTTCCCCTGCCTCCCCTGATGAGCCGTCACTTTTGATGTGTCCCGATCTCAATAAAGTTTACACACGCTTTTGGTCCGTGAATTAGATCTCGCTCGGGTCGCGCGCTGGCTCTGGAGGTTAGGCCAGGACCGGTTCCAGAATTAAATCAACATATTTTATGTTCCGTCCATTGCCAATCACTGCTATTTTGAGAGTGAATCCCACATAAATATGCGGATGTCATTCTCGAAACTTTGCAGGGTGTAGCCTGTGTGTCCGAAAAAGTAAAGTTCCTCTTCAGGAACTCGAGCTGCTTCGGAAATCGCTACGGGAACGCCTTCTGTGACCACGCTCTGAATCACATGTGAAATCAGTCCAATAGCTGAGCGGGACGTCACGGGCGGGTGACGTCATGACCAGGAAGCTATAAA
>NW_015539824.1:340533-342120 GCF_001515605.1 Sinocyclocheilus anshuiensis | reverse complement strand
AAGGGCGAGAGCAAGCCACGTTATAGGTTGTGTGTTCCTCCCTGCCCACGTTACATCACGGGTGGGGATACACACAGCCTGTGCGTGGTTTGCTTGGGAGCGAAGCACGCAGAGTTGGCTCTCGAGGGGGCTGGCTGCCCGCATTGCGAGCATCTCCCACTGCGTACACTTCGCTCCCGGAAGGCTCTCTTCAAGGAGGGAGCCTTCGCCAGCATTACTCGCGGTGCTGGCCCCGCTTCCGTCGAGGCGGCGGCTGCATTCGTGGGGTTCGCAATTGGATCTGCCGGAGGGAATGGAGACGGGCGAGTCCCTATCTCCTTCCTCACCCGCTAGATCCAGCGCCCGATCTCTGGGTTCGGAAGCCCGTTCTGCGGCTACTTCCTCCCGGGGTGAGGGCTCGACACTCCACCTGTCTTACTCCGAGGAGGTAGACGTGGAGGGCGTCGAAGAGGTTTGGCCCCCTCAATCGCCCCAGTATGAGGAGCTAGTGGAGGTTCTTACTCACGCCGTGGCCAAATAAAAAATTGATTGGCCCGCTGAGAAGCAGACCGAGCCGCAGCGAAGCAAGCTGGATGAACGCTTCCTGCGGGCGAGGCCACCACCTCCATGCCGGAGCCTGCCATTTTTTCCCGACCTTCACACTGAGGTGTCGAGGTCGTGGGCCAGGCCTTTTTCGGCCCGTCTCTTCATCCCTGCCTCTGATTATTATGGGAATGTCGCGGAGTTGACTGAGCGTGGCTATAGGGCGATGCCCCGGGTTGAACAGACGCTAGCCAGCTATCTATCCCTAGGCATGGCATCGTCCTTAAAGGCTCCGGCACTGCCCTCCAAGCCGCTGCGTACAACATCAGTGCTGGTGGGAAAGGGGTACGCGGCAGCAGGTCAGGCCGGTGCGTGTCTGCACACAATGTCTGTGTTACAGGCGTACCAGGCAGACCTGCATAAAGAGCTGGATGAGGGCGAGGAACTTAACTCCGATAACATCGAGGAGTTAAGAAGAACTGCTGATCTCTCTCTCTGCGCCACCAAAAAGACCGCCCGCGCCATTGGGCGGTCCATGGCAGCAGAGAGGCATTTGTGGTTGACCCTGTTTGATATGAAAGAGAAAGACAGGGTCTTCCTCCTCGACGCCCCGCTTGCGCCTTCTGGCCTGTTCAGTGACGTCGTCTGTTCCGTCGTCGACAGGGACCAGGAGGCTTGTAAACAGGTGGCGGCGTTTCAGTGGTTCCTTCCTCGCCGCATCTCAGCCGTCCTTCAGGCTAAGAGGTCCTCGACCAAACGGTCCTGACTATCCGAGTGCAGGACTAGTGAGGGCAGGCCCTTCTGGGGACGAAAGGTTCACACCGCATTACACGGTGCCCGTCTCCCCCCAGTGCCCCTCTCTAACCCTGCCGGTGTTCCAGGGCGCAGCGGTCTCCAGCGAGCGTTTCTTTCAGTTTCCGCCCGGCGATGTAGCAGCGCTGAGAGGCTCACGACCTCTGCAAAGGCCCCCAGAGTGGTGAGTTTGGCCGTCCTCTGCCGGTGTGCCGCTTCAGGGCACCGAACTAGCCACTCTGGGCACACCAGAGATCAGTCTCGAGAGACTGA
>NW_015539824.1:326085-340039 GCF_001515605.1 Sinocyclocheilus anshuiensis | reverse complement strand
TGTGTCTCAATGGGTCCTGCGTACTGTAGAAAGAGGCTACAGAATCCAGTTCAGTTCTCTTCTGCCTTGATTCAACGGTGTCACCCCCACTCTAGTGGGTCCCGAGCAGGCTCGGGTATTAGAACAAGAAGTAGTTATTCTCTTAAAGAAGGAGGCCATCGAGGTGGTCCCTCTGCACGAGACAGACTCCGGGTTCGTCTGTGGAGTGGTCGCCATCTCACGTGGCACATCAACTGCCTGGAGATGCTGGCCGTGCTGCATGCACTAAGATGCTTCCTCCCAGACCTGAGAGGTCACCATGTGTTGGTGCGCACCGACAACACAGCGGTGGTCTCTTACATCAACCACCAGGGAGGTCTGCGTTCGCGCCCCTTGTTCAAGTTGGCACACCAGATCCTTGTGTGGTCCCAGGAGAAACTCCTCTCGCTGAGAGCAGTACACATTCCTTTGCATCTCAATGTGGGAGCAGACATCCTGTCGAGGCAAGGGCCGAGGCCCAGGGAATGGATGGTTCACCCCGAGGTGGTGAAGCAGATATGGAGAGTTTTTGGCCAGGCTCCGGTGGACCTGTTTGCGACTCAGATGACATTGCACTGTCCCCTCTGGTTCTCTCTGACTCATCCAGCTCCACTGGGGCTGGATGCCATGGTACAGACGTGGCCGAGGCTTCATCTGTACACCTTTCCCCCGATCGCTCTGCTCCCGGGAGTTCTGGAGAGAGTGCGCCGGGACGGAGTCTGTCTACTGTTAGTCCGTTAGTCCGTCTACCGTTCTGGCAGGGCCGAGTATGGTTCTCGGACCTGATTTCCCTTCTCGACGGTTCTCCATGGGAGATTCCCGTCAGGAGGGACCTCCTCTCGCAGGCGGACGGCACGATATTTCACCCCCGCCCGGAGCTGTGGAAGTTATGGGTGTGGCCCCTGAGGAGGCACAACTAGTAGCTCCTGGTATCTCAACTGAGGTTGTTGAGACCATCCTCCAATCCAGAGCTCCCTCCACAAGGAAACTGTATGCCTTGAAGTGGAAACTTTTCACTTCCTGTTGTAGAGACCGCCAGCTCGACCCAGCTAACTGCCAAGTCGGTACAGTACTGGAGTTCCTGCAGGCCCGTTTCTCTACAGGGTTAACCCACTCCACCCTGAAGGTCTACGTGGCGGCCATTGCGGCCTACCACGCCCCTCTCGGTGGCCAGTCAGTGGGAAGACACCCCCGGTAACACGTTTCCTCCGTGGTGTGCTGAGGCTGAGGCCTCTTGTACCATCTCGCGTCCCCACGTGGGACCTGGCAGTGGTGCTAAAAGCTCTTTGTAAGCCTCCGTTCGAGCCTATTGCCACCCTGAAGGTCTACGTGGCGGCCATTGCGGCCTACCACGCCCCTCTCGGTGGCCAGTCAGTGGGAAGACACCCCCGGTAACACGTTTCCTCCGTGGTGTGCTGAGGCTGAGGCCTCTTGTACCATCTCGCGTCCCCACGTGGGACCTGGCAGTGGTGCTAGAAGCTCTCTGTAAGCCTCCATTCGAGTCTATTGAGGAGATTTCTGATCGCCACCTCACGATAAAGACTACCTTTCTTCTGGCGATATCTTCTCTTAAGAGAGTTGGGGATTTCCAGTCCCTATCTGTGGCCCCTTCCTATCTTGACTTTGCGCCCGGTCTGGCCAAAGCGTTTCTGTACCCTCGAGTTGGGTATGTCCGTAAAGTCCCCTCATCTGCACCGCAGCCTATCGTACTCCAGATCTTCAGTACTCCTCCCTTCAGGGAGCCAGACCAGCAGAAGCTTAATTGTATGTGTCCAGTGCGAGCACTGGACGCATACGTCCACAGAGCTGCCCTGTGGAGGAGGGCGGACCAGCTTCTTGTTTGCTACGGTCCCCCTAGGAGAGGTCTTCCAGCAACGAAACAGACCCTCAGTCGGTGGATAGTGGATGCCATCTCCATCTCTTATGAGTCCTCTGATCTCCCCTCGCCGCTAGGGGTCAAGGCACACTCCACTCGAAATGTGGCGGCCTCTAAGGCCTTTTTAGCAGGTGTCTCTATGCAGGACATCTGCAACACTGCGGGTTGGTCCATGCCCATTACCGCCGTCAGATTCTACGGTCTAGACATGCGAGCCACTCCTGGCTCTTCTGTTCTCTCGCCCTAGCGGTGCAGGCTTCCACACTAGGCAGAGATTCAAAAGTCTGGCGGTGTGGGCATTCTCGTTCCCGTAGTGTTTTCCGACGCAGCTCGAGTTCCTGAAGAGGAACATCTCAGGTTACGTATGTAACCATGGTTCCTCGAGGGAACGAGATGCTGCGTCTTGGTGCCATACTTGCTTCATTCCTGAAGCTGATGCCGGCTCCGCCGCACATGCTTTTATAGATTCCTGGTCATGACGTCACCCGCCCGTGACGTCCCGCTCAGCTATTGGACTGATTTCACATGTGATTCAGAGCGTGGTCACAGAAGGCGTTCCCGTAGTGTTTTCCGACGCAGCGTCTCGTTCCCTTGAGGAATCATGGTTACATAAGTAACCTGAGACGTTTCATACAAATTCTGATGGATTATACCCTAGAAAGTGCGCAAAGCGCGCTCCCTTTATCACTAAAAAGCATCACTCATCTTCGTTCATCGCGATCTTACAAAGTTCCGTTATAATCAATGAGGCTCTCTAAACTGCACAATGAATCTCTTACATCGCATCTGCGATGAGATGATTCACGAGTGTGCAAAACCGCACTTAAAAACTGTGGCGCTTTCAGTGGTGAGTGTGAATTCTGACAAAACATTTCTGATTGGCCAATGCGTTTAAGAAATCAACAGATATGTCTGTGATTGGTTACATTGCTCAACGCTGCAAAAACACGTTGAGGGTATTTAGCGCTTGGCTAAGCGCTCCAATTGCAGGAGAAGGGTATAACTGCAGCCTGGAGATCTCCAATGGGGGCGGGAACTCCAAAATGGGGTGGGAGCTCCAAAATAGGGCGTGGCTTCCTCCCATTGACAGACAGGCGCATGACACGCATGCGCATTTTTTTCCCCAAATCCACTTCAGAGCAAACTCCGCCCCACAGTTGATTCTAAAGTTTTTATTGGTTGTGTCAATTAAAGTGATGATTTCCTACACTATGCTACAAAAAATGCTAACCCCTAAACCTACCGCACTCCTGACCCTAACCTTAACCAGTGAAATTGACTGCACGGCGGGATTGGCGCTGAATAGCGTGGTAAAGAAAGTTGCAGTTCAGGAGATAAACAGGTAATAAGATTATGTGATATGAGACTGTTCCGTAACTCCCCAACCGGACCTCACCGGACAATGGCACCTTTTTAGTTACACCCAGCGTCACTACCCCCTCCTACCCTGCGAATTTCGTGCCCCGGGATGCCCCCTTTGCTTGGAACAAAGCGATAGAGTAAAATATTTCCCCTGCACTGGGACGGCTCGTGGGAGAGCTTGTGAGTGATTTCCATTTATATCATGAAGCAGAGGTTCAAACTCCAGTCCGAACACCACTGGCCACGAGCTTTGGGCTCTGCTCTCGCGGAGAATATTTAATTTATATAGCATATTTTATTTTAGATGAACTAGAAACAATGTTTAATTTATAACGTTTTATTTTGAAATGTAAGTCAATAACAACTGGCCGAAGCCAGAGCCAATGGTGAAAGTCTTTGCACAAAGAGACCCCACCCCATTTTGGAGGTTCTGCCCACTTTTGGAGTTCACACCCCATTTTGGAGATCTCCGGTCTGCAGTTATACCTACTTGGATTGCAGCGGGGCCGACATCAGGGATTCCATGACAAACAATTTGGGGGGGCAATTGCCCCACCCCCCCATATATATATATATATATACATCTTTATATATATTTGGTGATTGGGTCATTGAAAATGTTGGAAAGACAAGATCAAATCTGAACTACCAACGCAGTTTAGATTAAAGCATCAGTGTGCATAACATACATAAAATGTTATGTGTTTTACAGTTCAAGGCATCATAAACATTATATGTGCTTCTTTTCTTGATAACTTTCAGACATCAACTGGCAATTTTAACATTGAAACACTGATGCAATCATGATGAAGAAATGCTCCAAAAGTCTTCTCTTTTTTCTTGTTTAACTTCAAATGGATGAGGAAAGCCAAGCAGGTGGGGAATAATTTAAAGTACTTTAAATGTATATGGGACACGTTGCCTGATTTAGTCGTACCTGCTTATACTGCAAATCAGCCTTCATCCTTAAAACCCTGATGATTGGAGTATCAGCACCACTATGCAACTTGCGTTTATCTCATGCAGAGTGTGAGATTTATGGAGGCTCTTCATAATGCAGAGGTCAACTGCCTGCTCTGCCAATAGTTAGAAATGGCCCTGTAGTATGCAGTGTATACATTGATATATATATATATATATATATATATATATATATATTATAGAGACATTTTTATAAACATGTCAACATTATATTGTGACACATAAAAGATATTCATACGTATATGTCAATGAAATTTAATTAATAGTGACAGTCACGTGATAGAGGTCTTCTTTCAGAGCCTTGTGTGCTGTCAGGAGTTGTTCTAGCTCCCCTGCAGTACAGGCTGCTAACAAAATTTTATTAACATGGTATGTATTTATATAAGACGTCTGAACAGATACATTTATACTAAAAAGCAATTAACATAGACAAATGCTCAAATTCCTTTCTTAGCAGCATTTAGGGAACATTCACACCACACAGTTTTCAACTAAAAATCGAAAATGGCCTAAAAATGCAGACTTCTGAAAACGTGTTTAAAAGTGCAAGTTTCCTAAAACAATCCCATTATCATCTCTGTGTAAACTACTTAAAAAAAAAAAAAACTAGATATTCATATTACATGTTCAGTCTATAGATATGTGCGTAGTGTTTACAAAGTGACATTGCCATCTACTAGCCTGGCATGCATAAATAAATTTAGTAGTTTTTGTACATTTGTGTGAATGGGGATCTTGTTGACAACATTGCCACTTGTACACAAAACTTGGCCCCGCCCTGCAGCAATATTTGATTGGAAACACAGCCTCATGGGATAGACCAAATTGGCTCTCTTAAAACCACAGTGACTGAAGTAATTCGTTGCTTGAACTGCTTGAACTGCTGTAACTGCAGAACCGCAGGACAGCGCAAACCGCTGAAATGCTTACTCCAACACGCGACTAGCATTCTTGTCATCCAGAACCTCAACCACTCCATTGAAGCTTCGTGACTCTGCAGAAATCTTCAATATCTTTGAACCGCGCAACTCAGACTCTCAACTTCAAGCGCGTCACCCTCTGTAACTAAGGCAACCAACCTCCGAAGCTCCTATGTAACCAGGCAACCCTCCATTCATCGTCGATTGAACCCCAAGACATTATCAAAAGAACGATCACCAACCAGTCAGAAGTGCCGTCATTCCCTGAGACAAGCCAACGAGGAAAACCCTGTTTTCAGCCAAAATGCATGTAAACAACGTCTCTGTTTTCTCTGAAACTGGTGCTAAATCTTCTTAAGCGGTAAAGATAAGCCAAATCTCTGCTTTTGTGACTTTCTCAGGTTGCGATTTAAGAACTAGTAGCAACTACTATACTTTTGGGACTTCATTGAAACTCAATAACTCTCATCCTCTCAACTGTATGTAGGCTATGTGTGTGTGTGCTTTTAGTAGTAGTTTCATGCATCTTAGAGTAGCAAATAATAAATTATTGTTTAATTTTAAAGAAGCAGTGTCTCGTGTTATGTGTTTATAAAGCTAAACTCATGCCCAGATCTTGTTACCGAGCAAATAAATGATCACTAGCATGTTTTATGAACTTTGGCCTAGGAAATAATATAAATATCAAAATTGTTAAGATATACTGATTTTAACGTTTCGCTGGACGAATAGTTGATCAAGTGTAAACTAACAATTTTGAATCAGTTTTAATCAAGTTGATTTCAAATCTTTGGATTCGATTCCCTTCGAACTTGAACTAATTTCCTTACATAGGTGCCCTTTAAAAATGACCATAAAAAACATAAAAAAGAGAATAACTTACCTAACAGGGATTTCTTCACAATGACACAAATTAATCTAAATTGATTTTAACAATCTATTTACATAAACCATCCAAAAAACATGAAGCACTAAAATGAAGTGTACTTAACTATACGTAATGTGTTATTTTAGTGCAATTCAAATCTTAAAAGTATAAAATGTTTGTATTAAAAGTATATTTTACAACAACTGGTAATGTAATATTGAAATAAAAGGCCATAAGAAACAATTCAAAGACAAATCTTCATTCATACCAAGAGGGTGAGGGTTCGAACATAGACTTTTTCAAAAGGAATGTAGGTGGATTTTTGATCTTAAAAGTCTACACCCTCTTGGTATGAATGAAGATTTGTCTTTGAATTGTTTCTTAAAATAATTTAACAATATATATGGGGGACTTGAAGAGTACTTGGGTATGATGTTTATTGATTGTATACACAAAAACTAATGTTAAGAACTATTGTTGGAGTCATGAGATCATTATTTGTATATGCTGTATGTATATTTTGTTGATATAGTTGTATATGGATCATTTGGGATGACTTGTATATGTATTTGCTGTATTTTGTTATAGATTTGAGATATATATGTGTATTTGTTTAAAAGATCTTCGTGATACTAGGGGTATTACGGTAATACAGGTTTTAATGAGCGCAGGTGTTGCTTGGTAGCACATGGCACTGAGGAAGGGTTAATACCCGAAAATGTTCTGCACTTGCACTTTTGCACTTCTTTGCACATATTTTTGTGACCTCTGAGCAATAAATGTAATAAACCTTTTTGAGCTGATTTGGATGAGTGCAGATCTCTTCATCTTTAAACCTTTTTTTTAAATAAATATTTATCATGCTTTATAAAATTAGACTTTTTTGATGTGAACTAACATACTAAAACACATGTAAAGTTCTCAATCAAAATAAGTGCACTTCTATAAATCATTCAATCAATACTAACGATTTAAAATGTACTTTTAAGTAAGACTTAAACTTACTTACCCTCATGTCATTCCAAACCCGTAAGACCTCACAGATCCAGTAAGACATTATGGTTGAACCTCTGATGTCACATGGACAATTTTAACAATGTCCTTATTATGTTTCTGGGTCTGGGAACATTTCGGTTACATTGGTGTCTATGGAGGGTCAGAAAACTCTTGGATTTCATCAAATATATCTAACTTTGTGTTCCAAAGCGAACGACATGAGAGTGAGTAATTAATGACAGAATTTTCATTTTTGGGTGAACTATCCCTTTAAACTCACTTGGTTTTAATACACAGCTTGTCATAGCGCTGTCTTTGAGAGTCACCTGTGACTATACTGTGTATAAAGCTTCAATAGTTTCAGTCACAAACCTGCAAAACTGACTTTGTAAAAAAAAAAAAAAAGTTTAGAGCCAAACAGCTTTGAGGACCTGTAATAAGTGCCAAGCAGCAGCTGGATGGCTACAAACACTCTAAAATGTTAGCAGCACTGTCATACTGCAATCAGGTTCACTCATTCAAAGTCAAGTTATTCTGACTGGAGTGACATGCAAAGCACCATTGTATGTCGAAGCCCACAGTTTGGATATGTTTTTTTGTTGAGTACTCTTCTGAGAGACTGACGGTATGCAGCCATTGGGTATGTTACATTTACATCGTGACAAACAACATCCCGCTGTTTATCATAAAGCGTTAGGGCAACTTTGTGTGGTTGCAGAGTTTAAGAGCAAAACATTTGAATATATTTAAGATGTGTAAAGTGCTTTTCTCCCAAATTTGGAGTACTAATATATTTCAATTCAGTTTCTTATTGAAGAAGCTCTTTTTCTTGCTTATGCAAGAAAAAAAAAAGACTTTACAACAAATAAGCCTATCTCCAAATTGCTACTCATTCATCATTGAAGTTAGGGTGAGGAAAACAGAGGCACTGATGTGTACCTCTTGTTAAACACTGTATATTAGTTCATAGAGATGTCAAGCCAAATTAATGAGGGCTCATAAAATTTCTGCATATGTAGAGCTTTAATACATTAAAGGACAGATATTTCCACACAAGTAGCTACATCTGCATGCTTAATTTAAAAGAACTACATAGTAATGTGTTTGGTGGTGGAATTTGGAGCCAAGCTGTCCTGAAAGGAACACTTCACCCAAAAAGTCAAAATTTGCTAAACTAATTTACTCACACTCAGGCCATCCAAGATATGGATGAGTTTGTTTTTTTCATTGGAACAGATTTGGAGAAATTACATCATTTCTTCACCAATGGATCCTCAGCAGTGAATGAGTGCCATCAGAATGAGAATTCAAACAGGTGATAAAAACATCACAGTAATCCACAATTAATCCCACCACACTATTCCATCTTGTGAAGAGAAAAGATGCATGTTTGCAGTAAAATTGTTGCTTCTTCTGTATATCTACTGCTTTTTCCAGTAAAAAAAGTAATCTAGTCTGAATCAGGAGAGAAATATGTACAAATCAATCACTGTTTACAAATGAAAACAGTTTAAAACAGTTCTAAAAATATGTTAGTGGATTTTGATGTGAGAGAACAACATGATGTGGATTTTTTCACTGGATGAAACGTTATTATGGATTATGGACTAGTGTTTTGTCCAGATGCATGGTTTAACGTTAAAAGCCAATATATTAACAAATAGACGTATAAACAAAATATGTCGTGTGGATTATTGTGATGTTTTTATCAGTTGTTTGGACTCTCATTCTGACGGCACCCGTTCAATGCAGAGGATCCGTTGGTGAGCAAGTGATGTAATGTTAAATTTCTCAAATCTGTGCCTATGAAGAAACAAAATCATCTACATCTTGGATAAGTTTTTTTTTTTCTTTTCTAAAAAAGTACTTATCCAAGATGTAGATGAGTTTGTTTCCCCTTCGGGAACTCATGCTGCATCGGAAAATGCTTTGGGAACGCCCCTGTGTGCCCACGCTCTGAATCACATGTGAAATCAGTACAACGGAATGGCGAAACGTCACGGGCGGGGTGACGTACAGACCAGATAGCTTAAAAGTGCATCCGAAACAAGCAACGTTAGCTTCTGTGTTTTCAGCAAGTGCTCTGTGTGAACTGTGTCAGTCTTATTTACTGTTGTTTGTATTAACAGTGCACAATCACCTCTATATGGCGAGCTAAAGATAGCACTTTAAACCTTGTGTTCTTCTCTGCCCGCGCTAAACTTTTACGGGTGTGAATGCACACGGTCTTTTTGTTGTTTGTTTGGGAGCGGAGCGGAGCACGCACAGTCAGCTCTCAAGGAGGCTGATTGTGCATCGTGATCACGCCGCAAATGCTCTGCTCCCGCCGGGCACACTTCGAGGAGTGTGTCCATGTTTGTGGTTTTTGCGGTTCCTGTCCCACTGTTGCTGAGGCACGGCGGCGGTTGGGATCGCATTTGAATCTAGCGCTCTCTCCGAGGGTTCGGAAGCCCGCGCTGCGGTCTCTTCCCCCTTCGAGTGAGTCTATGCTGCAGCTATCTTCCTCCGAGGTTGATATTGTTAGCATTATTGTGATGAGATTGAGGACTTGCCATCTCAATCTTTTGCATATGAAAAGCATACTGCATTTTAGATCGTTCGTTTCTTCCTGCCCTCGATATAATAAGGGGTGGGGATACACGCGATTTATGTGTGGTTTGTTTTGGACCGGAGCATGCACAGTCACCTCTAGCTGTGTTCATTCATAAATTAGCCCTAAATGTGCAAGTGGAAATGCATTACCTTAGATGTTTAGCTCTGCTCCCGATGGCATTTATTCTCAAGGGAAGAAAGTTTTATGCAATGTAGAATCAAGTGCCCGTGCGTTGCCGAGGCACACATGCATCACAGGTCTGCAGCAAAATAATGCTGGGGGAAAACAGTGAGCAGACGGGAGGTTCCTTTTTCACTCTCTTTCCCCCAAACGCGTGCAAATGTATAAATGCGTTTGCAAGCTGTTTTTCGCGATTCTTTTATATTGCATTTTATACTATAATCAGACCGTGTTGACTTGTCTGGTTTGTTTGGCTGCATTTCATTCTAAGGAATTAAATTATGTATATTCTTCTGGCTTTGAGAAGTTAGATATATATTATGGATATATTTATATAAATATATATTATTCAGCACAGGGATCGTAGACGGGCTCCCCTTTCTCCTCCCTCACTCTCTAATACAACGCTCACTTGGGATATAAAATTGAGAGCACGGTGTTTACCTCTCTTCCTCCAAGGAGGTTGATGTGGTCAGCACATCATTACTAGACTTTGAGGAGTTGGTGAAGATAGCTTTCTAATCACAACCTCCATTTCGGGACCTACCGGTTTTCCCTGTCTCCACACCGAGGTGTTGAAAGCATGGGTTTAACCATTTTTCAGTCCAGCTCTTCTGCCCTCGTTTTGCTTTTTTTTCTATCTGGGGGGCTGAATGAGTAGGTACATAGGGCGATGTCTAGGTGGGACAGACGCTTGCAAGTTATCTGTCCCCATTGCAGCATCACCCCTAATGCCCCGACATTCTCCAGTGGTGGACACAGGTCTCTGGGGCTGTTGGGCGGGAGCAGCCCCAGCCGTGTTCCAGCTCCTCATTCAGGGAGCGTCGCTTCTTGTACTTCACCAGAAAATATCTGGAGTCAGAGTGCTGCTCCCGGCCGAGGGCTTCTAAGCAGAAGGTGAGGTTGTGGACCATCATTCTTGCTAGAAAGTCTTTGACTAAAAGGTCTTGATGCATATGGCCCAGGACTTCTGAGGGCGGGCCCCTCTGGGGAATAGCGGTTTACACCTCATCATACGGTGCCCGTCTCTCTTCAGTGCCCTCAGGAGAACAGTTTGTCAACCCTGCCACCCTCGGTGCTTCAGGGCACAGCGGTCTCCAGCGAGCACATCTCTCAGCATCCGCCCAGAAACGTAGCGGTCCTGAGAGGCTCGCTGCCTCCAAGGAGGTCTTTAGAGCAGCTTGATCGGCCGTCTCCTGCCGGTCCTCTGCTTTAGGGCACTGAGCTAGCCACTCTAAATACACCAGAGGCCAGTCTTGAGAGACTGGTTCCCTTAGTAGATCATCTGGCAGCGTGGAAGCTTCTGCCAAATGTGTCTCATTGGGTCCTGCACACTGTAGAAAGAGGCTACAAGATTAATTTCGTGTCTCGTCCGGCTATATTCAACGGGATGTTTCCTGGTCATGGAACAAGAAGTAGACACTTTCTTGAGGAAGGAGACCATCGAGATGGTCCCTCCTCTCAACAAAGAGTCTGGGTTCTACAGCCGGTACTTCATCGTTCCGAAGAAGGGTGGGGGGTGTTACGTTCGATTCTAGATCTGCATTTGTTGAACCGCTCAGTCATGTGATTCAAGTTCAAAATGCTCACAATCTAACAGGTTGTGTCTCAAATCAGGTTCAAGGACTGGTTTGTGACAATAGATCGGAAAGGCGCATACTTCCACATATCCATCCTTCCTCAACATAGGAAGTTCCTGAGGTTTTCTTTCGGGGGCAAAACGTACCAATATCGGGTTCTTCCGTTCAGTCTGGCACTCTCACCCCACACTTTCACCAAGTGTATGGATGCTGCTCTGGCTCCCCTGTGACTCCAGAGCATCCGCATACTGAATTACATCGACGATTGGTTGATACTAGCTCAATCAGAGCAGATGATTGCGCTCACATGAAAGAGATGGGGTTAAGACTAAACGCAAAGAAAAGTGTGCTTTCTCCAGAACAGAGGACCACTTATCTAGGTGTAGTGTGGGATTCGACCACGATGAAGGCACGTCTATCTCCTGCTCGGATCAAGTCGATCCTCACGGTAGTCAAGAGAGTGAGAGAAGGCCCGTCACTCACTGTGAAGCAGTTCCAGAATCTGTTGGGTCTGATGGCAGCTGCGTCCAACATGATACCTTTTGGCCTGCTGTACATGAGACCCTTGCAGTGGTGGCTCAGGACCAAAAGGTTTTCCCCGAGGGGCAACCCTTTCCGCATTATCAAGGTCACGCGGCGATGCTTACAGCCTTAGACATGTGGAAGAAACTATGGTTCCTCTCACAGGACCCTGTGTCGGGGGCTCCTTGTCGTTGTGTAACGCTAACAACGGATGCCTCCCTCACGGGCTGGGGAGTGGTCATGAGTAACCTAAGAGGTGAGCTATCTCACGCCGCACTTTCGTCAAGTGTGTGGATGCTGCTCTGGCTCCTCTGCGATTCCAGGGCATCTGCATACTCAACTACATCGACGATTGGCTGATACTAGCTCTTGGCAGAGCATATGGTGGTTCGGCATTGAGATGTCGTTCTCGCCCATATGAAAGAGCTGGGGTTAAGGCTAAGCGCCAGGTAAAGTGTGCTTTCTCCACTACAGAGACCCACTTGTCTGGGTGTGGTGTGGGATTCGACCACGTTTCAGTCGCGTCTGTCTCCTGCTCAGATCGAGTCGATCCTCACAGCCATGAAGAAAGTGAGAGAATGCTAGTCACTCACTGTAGACAGTTTCAGAGACTGTTGGGTCTGATGGCAGCTGCGTCCAATGTGATACCTTTTGGCCTGCTGTACATGAGACCCTTGCAGTGGTGGCTCAGGACCAGAGGGTTCTCCCCAAGGGGCAACCTGCTTCTCATGATCAAGGTCACGCAGCGATGCTTACGTGCCTTAGACATGTGGAGGAAACCTTGGTTCCTGTCACAAGGCCCAGTGCTGGGATCTCCCTGTCGTCGCATACGCTAATGACGGATGCCTCCCTCACGGGCTGGGGAGCGGTCATGAGTGGCTGCTGCACCCACGGTCTATGGGTGGTCACCATCTCACGTGGCACATGAATTGCCTGGAGATGCTGGCCGTGTTTCAGGCTCTGAAACACTTTCTCCCAGACCTGAGAGGCCATCATGTGCTGGTTCGCACAGACAACACAGCGGTGGTCTCTTATATCAACAGGCAGACATCCTGTCAAGGCAGCGGGAGGCCCGTGAAATGGAAGCTCCACACCGAGGTGGTGGAGCAGATTTGGAAGAAGTTCGGGCGAGCCCAGGAGAACTTGTTTGCGTCTTGAGAGATCTCACAATGTCCCCTGTGGTTCTCCCTCACACATCCAGCCCAAGCGGTTGGTACAGACCCATGGTACAGACGTGGCCGAGGCTTCGTCTGTACCCACCCTCCCCATGGTACCATGGATGCCATGGTACAGACTTGGTCGAGGCTTGTGGATTGTGGCACACCTTTAGAGTGTTGTTGGCGGCCATAGCTGCTTACCACTACCCTTTGGGTGGTCAGTAATTGGGGGCGAATTGGTACATGTTTCTTTCGTTCTGTGAGGCCAGGAGAAGTATGGTACCGCACCAGACTCTCAGGTGCATCTGTCTTAGCTGTGCTCGCCATGATTTCACACTAGACAGGCGTTTGTCAGTATGGGGCGTGGGCATTCTCGTTCCCAAAGCGTTTCCCGACGCAGCGTGAGTTCCCGAAGGGGAATGTCCCAGGTTACGCATGTAACCATGGTTCCCCGAGGGAACAAGATGCTGTGAATACTAAGACACAGATTAACTAGTATTCCAGTGAGCATCCGATGGGTTTATGAAAAAGCTAAAAAAGTCCCATGTCATTCCCAGTTTGAGCTGAACTTTTCAAGGGGATTGTTTTGAGAACCTGTCAAAAAGTAACTCAGGATCGCACAGAGATTGTTATTGAAGTACATGGGGCAGTGCTGACCGGGGTGTGCATTACACAGTGACCTTCGGTGGGAAGTTTGAATGGTATGATTTTATGCTAGCTGGTGTCATGGATAGCCTACATGAATTGAAGTATGAATTGTATGAATTTGAAGTATATAATTTTTCAATTACTCATTTTCTCCAGTGAATGGTAATAAAAATCATCTAGTTTAAATACAGAGATCACAAGATATTTCTATTAATAATTACCCAACTGAAAATCTAACTGATGCTAAAATGGT
>NW_015539824.1:324330-326032 GCF_001515605.1 Sinocyclocheilus anshuiensis | reverse complement strand
CACACATTTAATGTGTAAATTTACACATGTAGTTCTGTAGTCATTAAAAGAGCTTCTCTAGCTACCGAATCACATGGTGTTTAATAAATGAACCTCTTGCATCTGTTCAATCCCCATTGTGTTGTTGCTCTTTGAGCTCATTAGGTTGCAAAATCTAGTCACAAACATATTTTTCCCTCCTGTCTTCTGTCACAATATGAATGCATAAAATATGTGAATTATCAATCAAGCCCAACAATCTGACGGATATTACTTTAATGTGCAACTTGGAAACAATCGAGGTTGAGATCATAAACACCGAAATCTAATCCATCTTCAATTTCAGCCAGCCAGACAATTTATGTTAGAGTGAAGACATGATCGAACACCACGCTCTCTCCCATCTCATTTCACTTGTCTGGCCGGTTCGGAGCATCAGTTTCAATATATCTCTTCTCCTCAAGTGATTCTGACAGCATTTAACATATTCTAAAATATTAGATGTGTCAGGGACAGAGACGACTAATACCAAAAGCGTGACGTACAATACATCAATGTGGTAAATAAATTCATGTTTTGATCTCTACTATAAATAGACACAGTTTCTATATTTGAATAGCTGAGCTGGAAAAGCTGCATGCTTATACCAAAAATAAAAATGAGACACATTTTGGCATTTTGCATTCATTATCTTTTTAACAGGTCTCTGAAATGTATGGAACAGCACATTTTTTTAGTTAAAACAATGCACACAAAAATATGTAGGTCTAAATTAGCGATTTATGCATTTGATTTGCATATAAAATTCACAATAATGACAGCACACTGTATGTTTCAATACAAATATAAATATAATTAAAAATTGTTAAACAAACCAATTAATAACCATTAAACCATTTGGTAGAGGCTCCAAAAAAAGTTTCAATATTACTGGCTTAGGGGACCACAAAATATTGCTGCATCTTACAACAGAAGTCTCAAGAACACCTCAAAAACATCTGCTTGCTTATTTGATGTGTGCAGCCATGTTTAAAGCAACACCAGTGGGTTTTTTTTTTTTTTTTTTTAGTGAGCTCAACCCGTGGGCAATCATAGCTGTCATCGGACTCCAGTATCTGAAGAGGAGGTTATCAAATTTACCACATAGATGGGCAGTAGCAAGGGAAAATTGTGGTGTTTTGAGATGGTGAAACCTGAACGTAAGAGAGAGTGTAAATATTGAAAACGTAAAAGCCTAGAAAAGGGGAAGCTTGTTCCTGGATGTTCAAGTAGAGGCCTAATAGAGCAGTAATAAAGGGACAAAGGCTACTTTCATGATCAGAAACACCAAAAGAGGGCTAGTGCACAGCATTTCTCAAACTCAGACTACATTTAATGAAGCTCTTATTATGTTATGTGTGCTCAATGCAGATTATTTCCACAATATTTGGATGTTGCAATGTTGCATTCTGACCATTTCAAGTTTTGCCACAGAGTTTAGTATTATCTTGTATTATTTTCAACAAAATGCATCATATTTTAACTGAACAGTTTGATTTAAATCAATATTAATGCTGATAAACATGAATGTTTCATATCTTTTGGGTTTTGGTTTACTGTAGTCTTTCTTTCTTTCTTTCTTTCTTTCTTTCTTTCTTTCTTTCTTTCTTTCTTTCTTTCTTTCTTTCTTTCTTTCTTTCTTTCTTTCTTTCTTTCTTTCTTTCTTTCTTTCTTTCTTTCTTTC
>NW_015539824.1:317364-324306 GCF_001515605.1 Sinocyclocheilus anshuiensis | reverse complement strand
TTCATTTAGTTTAACTTGAAGTACTAAAATAACTAAAACTAAATATATACATTATAATAAAAAACGATATAGATATTAAAATGACAAAATTACAAAAAAAAATCACTACAATTAAAATGAAAACAGAACATAGAAAAATAAAATGTAATTCACAATATTAAATAAATAAACAAACAAACAAATTATAATAGTATATCAATGATCTAAAATTATTGACCATAATAGTAATTAGTTGTCATGATTTGCCATCCCTTAAAATCAAATCACGGTCTTAGTTGTGGCAAAATTGCATAATTTTAATTGCACTTAAAGATTTTCTTTTCTTGTTTAATTCTGAAACCAGTCTGTTAAAAATACTCAAATGTGAAATCTGTCAGAATTAGACTAAATGACAGGATTTTCATTTAATTAAATTGCTTTAAATTGCTGAGTGACATCTAAATTGTATTAATTTAATTTAATTACCCATAAACACGGACAGAAAAAAAAGAGAGTGACAAAGGAAGAAAGAACATCAATGCGATTGTAAGCAAACATGTGATTTAACTGTTAAATTATTGCATTTCCTTTATGTTCATTAATAAGCTTAACTGGCACAAAAATGCACAATCACTCAAATCTCTGTCAAAACAAGCCGTTTCCAGCTCTATCACAGCCATTTATTCCTCAATTAGCATAATTCAATTAATTAATAGGATCATTGTGCCACAAGATACATAATGTTTGGTAAACTTTACTGTCACAGTTTTTGCTGCTTGTCAAAAATGCTTTGCAGAAACAGAGCTTGCTTGATAAACCAGGCTTTGCTTATGACAGTCTGCACTATTATCTTGAAGGAAGATTTAGAAAGAAAAACAAATCAATAAATGTACACTAACAAGTCTCAAACGGATTGCTGGATTAACACAGAAACAACTTATTAGCACAGTAACTGAAACACAACCTGGGAACCAGAGGGAACACTAATGCTCTTGTTTTGTGACGCAGTTATTTATTCTGTGACAGTAAATCTGTAGAAATTATTACAGGTTGAGTACAACAACATAAGCAGAACACTTAAAAACTTAGATGTAAGAAGTACTGTATATGTTTGCATCTACTTGTTATGTTACATCAACAAATCTATTTGAACTATATAATAATAATAATAATAATAATAATAAGTATAATAATAATGTAATTCATATAATCATTAAAAAGAATACGAAATGTTTCTTCAGCACCAAAAAAAGCTAATTTTTTTAAGCTTATTTTCAAATTTTGGTTTCCAAATGAATACCAACTCATAATTTTAACTAGTTAAACTATTTTAAGTAAGCTACTTTAAATAGACTACTAGTTAAACAACACCAATACAACCAAATAACTAGAATATGTAACACTGTAATTTATAAGCAGTAATTTAAGAAGATAAAAACATCAGCAAGCATTTACATAAATTGATATTTTGCTTCCAACAGCACCTAAAATGTCATTCAAGGTCTTTCGTTCCATGAATCATTTTAATGAATCATTTAAAATGAATCAATTCCCCAAAATAAATCTGACTCTCTGATGAATACTTCCTTATAAATCTGCTGCAAAAAAATGTGACAAAAATATTTAGTAAACCTGCGCCATGACTTTGGTGGCGGTATATTCTTACTAGAAAACTAGAAACACTATTTTAAACCAGGCATATACACAAAGCATTGTCTGAAAGTAGGTAGATAAGTAGTGTCACTATTTTCAGTTAGTTACTCCTCAACACTGTTTAAGATCATTGCAAATGTGCCACACTTTCTTCTGAATTTCACTCTCTGAACCTGAGAGGAGCTTCACTCCCTGTGGGGCCTTGCTGTCGGATCAAAAGAAAATCCGGGCCACAGAATGGCGGGAGTAAAAATATCAGCTTTACTATTTAAAATGACACAATTTCCTTCTGATCTGTCAAAGTATGCTTACAGATGGATGTGCATATTAGTGTTTAATGTTATAGATTTGTGTATGTGATTGCATATTTGTGTCAGAGAGAGAGAGAGATGAAGACAAGGTAAAATTAGGACTTTAGCTAAATACGTCCTGTCAGAATTCCTCGCTCCACATGCCAGCTGCTTCTTATCTCTGATCTCTGATCTTATCTGAAGGACATTTTCTTGTAGGAGTATGATATGTTGGATCCTACTTTTGACATTAGTGTGTTCATTAATGTTTCACAGGATTTATGGACCTCGGCTGAATGACAACAGAGCACAAAAGTGATCACTCACTTTTTCAGTGGACTTGTTCTGTGTTTTATTCTGTGCGCTGTTTTCCCAATGTTTTTTTTTTTCCTGTGTAAATGTGCACTAGACGGATGTGTTTAATTGTTGCACTCACGTCTTTTGCAACCTTTAAGCATGACTAAAAACACAGAGCTCGACTAACTTAAAAGTGATTCAACTTTAAATACGCGTCTTTAGACCTTTCTTTTTATTTCACTTAGTTCTGTGTGAATTACGAAGTCTGTGGGAAGTTACCAAAATGGCTGCTACAGCATCTTTAACTAGAGTAATACAGAAAAGTTTTTACCTCATGAAGTGGAGGACAAGCGGTAAGAGATTTTTTTTTATTTATTTATTTGTTTGTTTTTCCTTCACGTAATCATTCCAATGACAACATGAGAATGAGAATTAAAGCAAGTGAATCTCTTTTACTCTTTCTAACGTCTTTCATGTCATGTTGATGTTGCCAGAGCAAGAAAACCACACACTCACAGTTTAAAAAAAAAAGTAAAGGTGATGCGATTCTAATGACAGCTCAAAAGAATGGAACATCTTGGAATGACACATAACATCACATTTGCTCTGTGGGAAGTTACCAAAATGGCTGCTACAGCATCTTTAACTAGAGTAATACAGAAAAGTTTTTACCTCATGAAGTGGAGGACAAGCGGTAAGAGATTTTTTTTTATTTATTTATTTGTTTGTTTTTCCTTCACGTAATCATTCCAATGACAACATGAGAATGAGAATTAAAGCAAGTGAATCTCTTTTACTCTTTCTAACGTCTTTCATGTCATGTTGATGTTGCCAGAGAAAGAAAACCACACACTCACAGTTTAAAAAAAAAAGTAAAGGTGATGCGATTCTAATGACAGCTCAAAAGAATGGAACATCTTGGAATAACACATAACATCACATTTGCACGTGTCAGGGATTAATTAGCTAAAAATTAATCCCCCGCCTCCAAAGATGGCATTTTGTTTTGCCAAAAGTGAGGATGTGACATTCTCTCGTGTTAAACAAGAGCGGCACTAATCCCGGGAAGAACACGCCGCTCCCGTACATCCACCTGTTCATAGCGAGGAAAACAGAAGCATATGCATCGCCCCATTAACCGTTGGAATTACGATTCAAACTTATTAAAAGTCTTTGGGAATTTGTGAGGATAAACCAGGAGAGCAGAAAAATGGCAAGTATACCCGCAACAAACGCTTTTGCTGTCCTAATAAATGTGGCAAAGGTTTCCAAAACCATCGGTTGTTGGCTGGTTTTAGCAGGCTTTTTAGCCTGAAACTTCAAAAGAGACTTTGAAATGCTCAAACCCTTGTGTGTACCTGATTCACTCTGCTTTTGAAATGGTAAAGCCCCTCTATTTCCTCTGAAGCGACCTTTGAGCTCTGCTAATACCTTCAGAAATGTTGCATTTGTAGAGCTTTACTGAAGAACTTTGACATGCATCTCTCTGAGGTTTAGCCTGCGTTGTTGAAGACCTTCAAATTTGGTTCTATATAAACTTTAAATTTGGTACAAAATAAACTTTTAGTAGATATGTACACACATTTAATTCTCTCTCTCTCTCTTTTTTTTTTTTTTCCTGAAATATTGATGACACATGGTTGCATATATACATTTTTGTCCAATATATAAGCCCGGTCTCATGAAAATGCATATAAATAGTATGCCAGATAAAAACGAAAACTCGTGGTATTGATATGCAAAAATGGACTTTCGCGTGCATATGATACGCATGTGTTTGGCGTGCATATAATACGCAGTTTTCGTGTGCATATGACACGAAATTTGTTGCCGTGCATATGATACGCAGTTTTCGCGTACATCTGATACGCATCTACCCCACAATCCTAAACCTACCCATCGCATAGCATATACACGCCAAAGTCCATTTTTGCGTATCAATACCACGAGTTTTCGTTTTTATTTGGCGTACTGTTTATACGCACTTTCATGAGATCGGGTTGAATATATTCTCTCTAGATTGACAATATCATCTTCCATTAATTATAAATACAGTCTGACACTAATGCTGCAGTCATGTCTCTGAGATACAAACGCATAAGCAAATAGTTTGACAGCCTGTCAATCACACATGCACACTCTCTTCTTGATCTGAGCCATCACCCATTTTGGTTTCCTGTAGCTTTTGATACTTTTAATCCACAGTACTTTTCTGAACACGCTCCATGTGCTATTACTCCATGTGCTATTACTGCTGTAATCACCTGCTGTGTCCTACTTATTATTCACATGTTAATTCATTATCCAAATTACAGTAGAATAGACTACAAGACCCACAGTATCACTGGCAGATCTGGACAAGATACAGTACTTGATACTAATGAGATTATATATTGCATTGTGAATTAAGCAATTAAATAGGTTTTTAGTAATGCTCAGGAGTTCCCATGTGAATTGGAACCAATCTTTTTCAAAGACATTAAGCAACAATTAAAAACAGAGCAATTGTTTGGGAGGCTCATTTACATCTGACAATTGTTTGTGTGAGTGTGTGTGTGTTTTAAATGCAATATTGTGAGAATTGCTCCAGAAATGGTGTTTACTTGCAGACTGATAGTCTTATAACCTCAGTATAATAAGGTAATTGTGAGATAAAGTTTAAAATGTTAAGTCAAACACATAAACACTTCAAAAGAAGATATATTTTGAAAAACGTCTCATTTCTGTTTATCCATGAAATGAAAGCCAGTGCGGTTTAACGCTGTTTGTACCCCGACGCTCTTCAAAATATCTTCTTTTGTGTTTTGCAGAAGAAAGTATGGCATACAGAATTACATTAGGGTGAGTAAATTATTTCAATTTTCATTCATTGAAATAATCTGTTATATAGAAGTTGCCAATATGTGAATCTGACTTTTTTTCCTCATGCGTTGAATCAAAAAATACTGTGCGTAGTAGAGTGTAGAATAAATACTGTGTTATTTCTTTGCAGAATAAATAAACATACTTTTACCAGTGTTCTTATGAAAACCAAATTGATTTAAAATGACACAATACTCAGTGCAGGAATCTAATTTATATGAAGCAGTAGCAGTGTATGGGAGCTTATTGTATTGTTTTGTTTGTGTTTTTTCTTTCGTTCTTTTTTTTTTTTTTAAATAAAATCACATAGCCCAGAATAACACATGCCGTGTCATTTTAAAATTGTTTCCATTTCAAATCCTTGAACCACTGCAAGTCTCCAATCCTAGCTATTTACTCTCACCCACATATGCCATATAGGCTGAAGTTTATGTTAAGCTTTTGAGACTTTTGTTAAAACATGAAAAGAAAGCTTTCTTGCCACATTTTTAGATATGTTGGAAAGGCTAACATGCCAATTATGCTGTTTTCTCTGACAGGACTCACAAGCTTCACACTGATGTGGTAATGCTGACAGTAAACAACACTCTTTACTTGTACAGAATACATGTGATGTTTTCGTCAGATTGTGTGTACTGTATGGTACATAAAACTGTTCATTTGGAATGTGCAGTTGGGCCGAATTGATTCTGAATGACAGTATCTGTGCATTTAAACATGGTTTAGATTGTAGCGTACCTGAATCAGGGCCTCAGAAGTATAACACAAACCAAAATAAACACTGGAACTCAATCCAACTGATGAAGCCAGTAACGGGAACATGCCAAAACCCAAATGTTCTCCAATTTCAAGCCTGAGTGAAAAAATGTGTATTTCAAGTCTGTTCCTCTCCATTCGTATCAGCATAAGTGTCATATGTAAACATATGTGCTGTGTTGAGTTGTGCCACCTGGGGGCCCAACAAGAGGCCAGACAAAGTGGTAATCAGCAACTATTCAATCACACTTGTTCAAATGTTATATGCCTTCTGCACATTGCAGGACAATAAAGCCATCAGGGCTCTTTGAATTGCCAAAATGCTGAGAAGATAAATTGTGTCTGATTATCGTGTTTGCAGCTGGGTTTAATTGAATTATGGGAGCTCTTAAATTCGGCAACACATAATCAGAGCAAAATCAAGCCAGAATTAATGCTTCGTAATTTTATCAGATAATGTTACTTTTGTCTAAAGGGGAAGGATCCAAATTTATCTCTGTTCAGTTTGATTATAATGTGTGATTATCCTTATTATGTTGCTTCATTCTTGTTATCCAGTCAAAGTGTTTGATAACAGTGTTTGTTTGATAATAGTATGATACAAATTGTAAGCCATAGTTAACATAAATACATTTTCTGAAGGAAAGGAGAACAAAAAATTAAAGTGT
Organism: Sinocyclocheilus anshuiensis; assembly: GCF_001515605.1. Classification (NCBI taxonomy): domain Eukaryota; kingdom Metazoa; phylum Chordata; class Actinopteri; order Cypriniformes; family Cyprinidae; genus Sinocyclocheilus; species Sinocyclocheilus anshuiensis. The sequence goes on along the minus strand of NW_015539824.1, from coordinate 317,801 downwards.
TTGTTACAGAGTCCTTCTAGGTTCTGTTGTAGTACCATTTGAGGTCTGAAATGTCATTATGTTGCTGCACGCAACCATTCTCCAAATATTTAGTTGTCAGCACAGTCAAGGTGACCACAAAGTTTGAGCCGAGCAGCAGGGTTATGGTTCTGGCTGACTTGTGGAGGTCAAGTGGAACTGGCTCGGTTCTCTAGCGTGAAGAGTGTCTAGGAAAAATATCAGCTTGAGTCAGAAAAACATGCCAGCAAGCCACTGAGAAGAGAGAATGTCTCCGGAAATCCACAGTCCTGTAACAAACCCCTGCGAGAATCTAAAGAATACACCAATTGGGCATATTTAGTATCTTTATTTGTTACAGTGATTAAAAATTGGGTTGTATTTGGAAAAGGCAAAAAGTTCCAATACATATACATACATATATACATACATATAATATA
>NW_015539824.1:316865-317278 GCF_001515605.1 Sinocyclocheilus anshuiensis | reverse complement strand
ATATATATACATATATATATATATATATATAATATATATATATATATATATATATATATATATATATATAAACTAAAGCTATTTTCCATGGCAAATTAATTTGTATTCCCTCTGCAGTCACTTTGCGGTCTGTTCAACATATAATATTTAGCCCTATGGTTCGACATTCTGTGTTATTTTAATTATGTATTAGTTCCACTAGATTTAAATATAAATTTGAACAGGCGAGGAATTGAAATGTATGGTTCTAGTGGTTGGTTTGACCTTTAAGTAAATGGCACTTGCTTCAAAGACCTAAAATTTCATTATTGTGAAGGATGAAATGGCTTCAACCAACATGGATTAGATCCTTAGGCTAATTCTGAATGTGTGTAACTACTTGCAGAAACGCTAAAGAGCAGGGCTAAATTGTC
>NW_015539824.1:310656-316719 GCF_001515605.1 Sinocyclocheilus anshuiensis | reverse complement strand
AAGTGGTCCAAGAACTGAGCCCTGAGGCACCCCAGTAGCTAGATGTTGTGACTTGGACACCTCACCTCTTCAAGATACGTTGAAGGGCCTATCTGAGAGGTACGACTCAAACTACTGGCGTGCGGTTCCTGAGATGCCATTTTCCAATAGGGTTGACAGGAGAATCTGGTGGTTCACTGTATCAAAAGCAGCGGACAGATCCGGCAAGATAAGTATAGAAGATTTGGAAGCCGCTCTTGCCAGTCTTAGGGCTTCAACAACTGAGATCCAGGCAGTCTCGGTCGAATGACCACTTCTGAAGACAGATCGGTTGCTGTCCAGGAGGTTGTTCTGTGTGAGAAAGGCAGAGACTTGGTTGAACACAACTCGTTCAAGTGTTTTGGCAATGAAAGGTAGAAGGGAAGTCTGTAGTTCTCTAAAAGAGTTGGGTTAAGAGTGGGTTTCTTAAGAAGTGGGGTTATACAAGCCTGTTTAAATGTTGAGGGAAAAACACCAGTGTGAAGGGATGCCTTAACAATGTGAGTGAGTGCAGGTACAACGGCAGGAGGAATGGCTTGAAGGAGATGAGATGGAATATGATCAAGTGGACAAGTAGTAGGATATATGTGAAGGTCCAAATTAATCAGATAATCACACATTTAAATAAATCCATTTTAATTATTACTATTTTGAAAGCAAAAATAATCTACAGGAGGGTTCACTAATGAAAATGTTTCTATTTTGCTTTTTATTTTTTTTAGTTTACTACAAGCATATTTCCGAGATTAATTTAAATTGATTTTTAATGATGTGACTCATCAGAAAATCAAAAATACAAGTCTTGAATTCAGGTATTATGTTATGTTTATACAGCTTAAAACAACAAAGTCTCTTTCCATGATAAATTAAAGACTGAAAGCTAACATTATGAAATACCCTTCCTCCGTATTTGCGTCAGAGGACTATAGTCATACAAATGCTAGCCTTTGGAGTCCCACCAGCTGGGTGTCTTAGGCATTGAATGCAGCCAGTATATTCAATACAGCCAAAAACAAAAGTGACATAGGCAGCCTACACGCTCAGCAGTGAGTGTTTATGAGAAAGACATAGCCATTGTCATCACACAGTACAATGCAGATCTTGCACATATTCATTAAATTCTACTTGTATAATTATACAATTCTGGCAGTATTTTCTTCAAGGGGATCAAAATAAATGCAATGAATATCATGGTGTGAAACGAAGAAAATAATTCCTTGCACAAATGAGTCAGAGCAGTGAAGCTAGATTGTGTTAGCCTTGTACTCAGTATGTTAAACTAACACTGACATCAAAAACAGCTACAGGGACAACTGAATTAATATGCCATATAGTGTAATTGTCATATAAAGTGTAATATATTTTTCTTACATACATGTGAGTGTACATCTTAAATATTTCAAGTTGTTTTTTTTTCCTAAAGATTAATAAGCAGTGAAGAAGTTGTATTATAAATATAATCAGAAATGCCATTTATACCAGTTATACCATTTTAAAGGTGGGGCATGTATTTTTTCAAAAACGCTTTAGAAAACTAGGCTTGTTCGACTTCAAGCGGCGCCGCAAAGATTGGCTGCCACCTGACAAAAGCAATGTATTCTGGTTAGAAAATTGATCTGATTTTGATCGGTGCTACAGCCACCTTACAATTACATTTGCCATCAAAGTACCGCGAGAGCAAAATGTTGCTCAAAATCGGCTGCGAGAGCCTTGATGACGACACGCTTTATTCTCATTGGTTAGATTCTGTGATGACAAGCACAAGGTGTGTTGCGTGTTTATTTTAACAATTAAATTCCAATAATGCTCACAAATCTGTGTATAATAGTAAAAGCTTTTTAGTGTAGTCACACTGTTATCTTGAGTCATTTTTATTAAAAACACTGATAAAAGCATATATACCCCCACTTTATTGGTATTTAGTAGCCTATGTTTATGCTGAACTTTATTCTTGAACATATGGCGCTGTATTAAGCAGTATATAAGAAGTGTTTCTGTTGCTCATAAAAACGTTTTTGTGTATTTTACAAATATTGCATTTAATTTACTTAATATGTGATAAAAGTATGCAAACACCGGGAGCACTACCGGGAGCAGAAAGTGTCCGACTTGACGTCCACACTTTTAATTCCGCCCCAACTGCAAGCGGCTACTCTCGCCAGCCGGTGGCAGGCTAGTATAGTTAATCTTGAACAAGCCTACTGAGTCGGGCCGAGTACCAAAACAAACTTGTAGCCAATCAGCAGTAAGGGGCGTGTCTCACCAGCCGGTGGCAGGCTAGTATAGTTCATCTCGAACAAGCCTACTGAGTCAGGCGAGTAGCAAAACAAACTTGTAGCCAATCAGCAGTAAGGGGCGTGTCTCACCAGCCGGTGGCAGGCTAGTATAGTTAATCTCGAACAAGCCTACTGAGTCGGGCAAGTACCAAAACAAACTTGTAGCCAATCAACAGTAAGGGGCATGTCTACTCATGATGCGAAGGAGAGAGCGCTCAGTGCACAGGACGGACATTAGCCAAGCTGAGTGAAGACAGAAAGATAGAGATGATGGATAAAAAACAAAAGAGGAAAACATCTGCGGAACAAAAGGCGGCTTACAATAAGGCAATAAGTAGGACCCGTGTAAATTTAGGATCAGATTTACAGCGCTGGAGAGAACTCAAGGAGCAGGAAGGCCTGCGATCGGACACAGAGGTTGCTTTCTTTCTTTTTGATAGGTGAGTAACATTGGTTTTGCTTTGTTTCACAGAACTAGTATATGCTGGCTTTTGCTTAAATATGCAGCTTGTTTGCTCATCTGCAATCGTATTGTCGTTCCCTTCAGCTATGATAAAGACACATTAATTTCCACACCCTATAAGCCTGGAGCGTCTAAATCTCCTCCACTGTCTGTTTCAAGCGTCAGCTCCCAAAGTGTGTTCGAAAAGTAAGATAATATGTTTAATACAGCAGATAATATTACAGCAGATTCCGCCATAATCGTTACCTGGGTTGCGTACGTATGTGTGGGGTGGAGCTATCAAAATAGGGGTGAGACCCTTTTGGGGTAGGGGTTTGTTTGTTTTGGTAATTTGAAATATCAACATTGGCTACCAGAAATCACTTAGCCCACCTTTAATATCACTTGTTTTTTTGTTTTTCTTTCATATCAATAATCATAAAGTGTACATAAATTGTTGAGAATTCTTACAGATATTTCTTTACAAACAAACGAACAAACAAATACATTAATAAATTAATAGATAAATGTTCCACAGAAGGAAAAAAAATTAAATCCATACATTTTTGGAATGATATAAGGGTGAATAAATGATTAAAGAATTATCTCTATGGTGCCATTTTAGTGTAAAAAAGAGAGATATTTAAAAATGTATTAAAAATTACAAGAATAAATTGGCAGCATTGTGAGATTAAAGTTCAAATATTTTGAGAATAAAGTAAAAAAAAATAAGAATAATATTCTGCAAAAATGAGGCATTGTGAGATTAAAGTTCTATTTTTATATATGTATTTATTTAGTTTAGAATAAAGTGAAAATTACAAGATCAAAGTTGTATCAGCACAAGAATAATGTTTTAACAATACTTAACTTTATTTTCAAAATATTAGGACTTTAATCTCATGTTTCTGTGTTTTTATTATTTTTTGCTACGACTGTTCTGGTAATGCTGACTTTATTATCAAAATATTTTGACTTTATTCTTGTATTTACATTCATTCATTCATTAATTAATTCATTCATTCATTCATTCATTCATTCATTAATTCAGCTACTAGCTAATATCAGATAACTGTCATAATTACAGAACCAAAGGTCTGAAATTAAAATAAAAAAATATCTTGAATTCTGAGGTATTTGATTTAGAAGCACATATGAAAGTAACCCAAATCAGAATAGAAAAGATCGGATTCCATGTGGTTTGTGTTGTTCACATTGTTATGGAAGGGGAAAAAAGTCTAAGCATAGTCTGAACGTAGTCTTATTGATTGTGCCAAACTAAAATATGACGCAGCATCTTTCGCTAGCTATCGGCGGGTGAGTAATTTGCTTTTGCTTTATCTGGCATGCCTTAAAATCACTAGATCACAGTTCCTCTGCACACATCCTCAACAATCAATGTCCCAGGATTATTTATAACTACTTCCTGTACAGTACCACATCAAGGGTGTCACTGAACATGTCTTCAACCCATCTGTGTATAGCACACAGCTCAATGAGAAGCCAGCCAAAGGCTTGGATATTTGAGATGAGGGTATGTTATACTCACTTATACTGAGCCTGGTTTGCAGCATCTTTCGCTAGCTATCGGCGGGTGAGTAATTTGCTTTTGCTTTATCTGGCATGCCTTAAAATCACTAGATCACAGTTCCTCTGCACACATCCTCAACAATCAATGTCCCAGGATTATTTATAACTACTTCCTGTACAGTACCACATCAAGGGTGTCACTGAACATGTCTTCAACCCATCTGTGTATAGCACACAGCTCAATGAGAAGCCAGCCAAAGGCTTGGATATTTGAGATGAGGGGATGTTATACTTGACAGAGCCTACTTGTGCAGAACGACTTCAACTTGGTGGCATCTCACATCTGCGGTGCTAATCGTGCCTAATTGCTCTTCTGGTCTCATGTGCATTTGGAGATCTCTTTTAGTGCTCTGCTGGGAGCCAGCCAGTTCACAAGAGCAGGACAGCAGGCCTGTGGAGGAGTGGGAGGATATATATTTAATCTGTCTGTTTTCCCTGTTAAAACTGCGTGAGTGGTTTAAGAGTACGTCTGGAGTACCAAGCCTCATTTCTACGCTAACGTTATGTAAGAGGGCTTTTTTTGTCGAGTACTCTCATTTACATACTCTTTTTGGTGTAATAGTACCAACTGCTGCGTTCTTGAGTCAAGATGAGAGTGCAGAAGAAAGAACTCATCCTCTTTAAGGGGACCGTGTGGATCTTTAGTACATCTCAAAGGAATATTTTATTTCTCAGAGATTGCTCTTTTAACACATGGAAGACTTACTGAATAAAATTCATGTAGATATCATAGCAAGTCATTAATTATTGATAATCTTTTTCACATCAGCTGCAGGTTTCAAATCAAATATAGCACTCAAGTTGCAGTTTTGACCTCATGACTCTTAAGAACCAATGACATGTAATATGATATTTTTTTTATATTCATTTATACAATATGAATTAGGGCTGCGCAATTAATCGAAATTAAATCGCAACAGAAGCTGTGATTGTCATGAGTATCCTTTAGTGAAGCACGGTTCTGTGATCAGCAGTAAATCTCCATCCGAAGGCCAGAGGGCGCTTTCGCGCAGAAACTCAAAATACGCCTCGCAGAAGAAACCCAGGAATTGCCTATAGCGGTTGCTGAATAAACAGAAGATTTAACTGCTTTGATTAATTCAACATGACTAATAAACACACGACTATGACAATATATGGTTTATCTGCTATTAGGCAGAAGCTGCGATTGTCATGCGCATCTTTCAGTGAAGCACGGTTCTGTGATCCGTAGTAAATCTCCATCCGAAGGGCGCTCTCGCTCTGAAACTCCAAATACGCCCCGCAGAAGAAATCCAGGAAATCCCTATAGCGGTAGCTGAATAAACAGAAGATTTAACTTTTTTCATTGATTCAGCGTGACTAATAAACACAGGACTACGACAATATATGATTTATCTGAGTTCTTATTATAATTATTATTATCATTTTAATTTTAATAATGATGCAATGCTAATCGACATAGCCTTTATCACTGCTTAGAATACTATGAAATATGTTGCGTGCCTTATTCTGTGTAGAAGCCACATCATCGCAAAGAAGGGTTTATTTCAAACACTCGAATGACGTTATGAAGTGAGTTTGGAGTAAAAACATGTTATTAAATGTGTTTTTTTCACGTGCTTTCAGATGGAGCAGCATTTACTACACAGAGCCATAGTTCACTGACAAGCTACTCAAACAGCTTTCATAATAGCAGAACGATTTCTTCGATTTCATAATCGCGCTATTAAATCATCTGCGATTATGAATGCACTT
>NW_015539824.1:298658-310439 GCF_001515605.1 Sinocyclocheilus anshuiensis | reverse complement strand
GCGTGCCTTATTCTGTGTAAGAAGCCACATCATCTCACAGAAGGATTTATTTCAAACACTCGACTGACGTTAGGAGTCAGTAAACCTATTGAATTTGGAGTAAAAACATGTTATTAAATGTGATATTTTTCACGTGCTTTCAGATGGAGCAGCATTTACTACACAGAGCCATAGTTCACTGACAAGCTACTCAAACAGCTTTCATAATAGCAGAACGATTTCTTCGATTTCATAATCGCGCTATTAAATCATCTGCGATTATGAATGCAATTGTGAGTAGCTTGTCAGTGAACTACGGCTCATCGTTGTAAATGCTGCTTCATCTGAAAGCACGTGATGGGGATTTACTACTAATCACCAAGCGACAACCTTCCGGTCTCTCTCGTGAAACCAACACGGCAGTGACTAAAACTGCAATTCATCGACTGGCCACTTGAGGCTGGCTCCAAAAGAGAGTCAGTCCCATAGACTCCCCATGCTAAAATGACAACTTTACAGCAGAAAAAAATGTTTACAGCCTGGTACAAAAAGTGGTTTTGGTCTATATAGCTAATTTTGCCCTTCATGACAACTGTGAGGGGGGTGAATTGTTTTATAACTCGTCCGTTTAAATGGTATCAAGCCTTAAAGTTCTGCATAATCAAGGGAGTGGCCACTTGAGTGACAGGTGGATTGCCGCTGCTGTCACCACCATCAAGCTAGGTGGGCGTGGTTTCAGCAACCAGCTCCCGCCTCTTTGCCCATTTTCGATTATCCGGGAGTGACGCGCTGCCAAGATGGCGACGGCCGGCTCTGCCAACTTTGTGCTTCAAAAACGCTCTTCAGAAACCTACGGGTGACGTCACGGACACTACGTCCATGTTTTTATACAGTCTATGCTAATCAAAGAACCAGCTTTACTGACAAGATGTGCATGACAATCGCATTTGATTAATCGTGCAGCCCTAATATGAATAAAATACCTCATATCTACCTAATATAAGACCGTACATCTATACACATATTATATTATTTTTTAAAAGATTGTAATGCTTAAAATGATAGTAAATACATTTATAATGTTCCAAAAGATTTATATTTTAAATAAATTCCGTTCCTTTGGACTTCATCACTTTGTGTTCATCAAATAAATAAATAAATAAAAATAGTGTCCACAAAAATATTAAGCAGTGCAACCATTTTCAACATGGATAATAATAAATGTTTATGCAGCACCAAATCATTATATTATTAGATTTCTGTAGGATCATGTGACACTTGACTGGAGTAATGATGCTGAAAATTACAAAAAAAAATAAAAATCCTAGAAAAACTTTTGTGTCTTTCTTATGCAGCTGTGGTTATGAGTTATGAATTTAATATAAATTGCCAATAAAATATCACGTTTACTCGATTTTATAGGCTGTTTGGTATAAAGAGTTATGATGAGGGAAATATATTTTGTTGACATACTGTATTACATTTCAACAGCAGTTAAAGAAATACTGAATTGCTTGTGCTGTAAGCAATATATCTTGTTTACAGTAGAATATGATTTACATGCAAATAAATCGAAAACCCTATGCTAATTGAAACTCGCAAAGTCATACTTTGTGTACTTTGCTTGGCAATAGATCAATTTAGGCCACCACACTCATAAAAATGAGACTTTTCGGAACTATATCCTTTCCGTTGAAGCAGCTCATTCAGTTGCATTTCTAAATTGCCAGTACTAATGCACTTACATAATTATTATGTGAAGGCATCAAAGCTACGTTGAGAGTACAGCTTGTTCCATTATCTTGTAGCCATACCAGAAAATAACAGACAGCTTTTACATTTTTTTTATAAACAAAGAATAATAGTCATCCAGCATCCTGTATTCAGATGTAATATACATTACTCCTACTATATATCAAAGATGAATAATATAAATAAATTAAAGTTAGTATGAAAGCTTTGCATGAGGAATAAATGTAACATGTTATTGACTAATAATCTTCTCCTCCATTGAGCTGTTAACTGAAGGAAAGCTGCAGCTGGATCAATGAGTCCAGAGCTGAACAACTGTTGACTGTCCATTCAGTCTGATTTGTGAACTGGATCAAATGGTTCATTGAAAATCAGTTTAAAACAACAATTAATTCACTTATCCACTTCATTTCACTGACTCTGTTCAAGGTACAGTGGTTCTTGACTTCAGAAGACTTGAAATATAGCGCACGAGTCATATGGTCCATTTTTATGATGCTTTTTAGTGTTTTTGGAATTGTTACACAGAAAAGAACTGTGTGAAGACTCTCCAAAACTGTCCTTTTGGGTAAAATGTCCCATCAAGATCTCCATATTTGAAATTTGGTACTGCTGTGAAAGAAACTGGTTTCATAGTGTTATTTCTTGAACTTGTGACCAGATTTCCATTTGTTTCCAGTTTAATTTCATTCGTTTTAATTTGCCTTTTTAAATCTAATAGCATACTATATTTACCTATATTGTAGCACAGCTCACCACACAAATGTATTATTAACACTTGTGGGCTTTATGTGGTAGTCCAAACGTGCCAAACAGAGTGTAATATGTTCCTGTCTTTGAAAGAAATGGCAAAGTTTTGCTGTTTCCTTCCCTAACGTGCACAGAACATTAGCACACAAAAGATGGGGCTCTTCAAACTGAGGTCAGCAGACCCATGCAAGTGTGGTCTTAATGGAGATACCTCCTCTCCATCTCTTCTTGTGTCATGACCATTACTGAGGACCCACAATGCTTTAGTGGGCCTCTGGTGTAATTAGCCCAGATACACAATGGAGCCATTTCTGCTGTACCACTCATTCTTGAGCCCCTGTGAATGCAGCATTACCTCAAACAGAGTGGAGGAAGAGCCCTGCTCGCATTATTTTAAAAGAGAAGGTGAAAATAATAACCCCGAATAGGCCTAGAGTAAAAGCAGATATGGTTGCAATATGCCTTATTCCCTTTAAAGGGAAAAAAGGCACCAGTGGATTTATCCTGTATGAGCTGGGTGAGCTCTCATCATATCTAAACTCTGAAACCAACCTCTTCGGAAACCAACAATCAGCTATTATGTACATAGGTTTGTGTCTAATTAATAAGCCATGGGCACATAAGGAGCTTTTCACACTGGGTAGTTATAGCAACTCAGTTATAGGAAGTAGCCACCAGGGTGGTCCCCAGAGAACTACATTTTCCCCTAGGGCCATTTTCTGCACTGCCAGTAGGAACACTGAAGTGGCATAAGCTGGCCAACAGCAATGTCATTCAAAGTGGTCATGAACTGAAAAAACAAAATTACCTTGATCTTTTGACATATAATAGGTCATTGTACTATAAAAAACACCCCGTAAGTTTCAGAACTCAAAACTTTCTCGTCAGTCTAAAAAGAGCTTGAAGCTGGTCTGCCAAAATGACAGCTTGTGGAATGTGCCACTCTATGACGTAATAGTGAGAATAAGCACTGCCTCCGCAGCTTTAGATCAATGCCTGCTTCGACATCACTGCCTGTTTAGCCCCGCCCACTAATTAACGCATGTAGTGTTTACAAGAGAGGTGAACACAGGTCTACACAGAAATCAAACAATAAAGATGGCTTCGAAGACAACAAGACACTGTGCAGTGCCAAGTTGTGGAAAAAACAGCCATTTGCATTGCCTTGTTTCTGATCCTAACATTAGGAAAGAGTGGATGAACTTTATTTTTAATGAAGTTCCAGACCGCATCAGTAAGTACTTGGTCTTTTGTTCACTTCATTTTAATGCAGGTTTGTTTACAAACAAGGCACAATTCGACACGGGGTTTTCAGAAAGATTGAAACTAAAATATTATGCTGTGCCGACTATATTGGATCCGACAGTAATGTCGCAATACAAGTGTGAGTAACTGTTTGTATTATGTGATCACTATTGCTTTGTCTTTAAACAGATAATTTGATATGAGTATTTATGTGTTTTTAACCTAAATCACTGCAGCGTTCATCTGTGAAGGACATAGGCTGTATTCACAACTATTAGCCAATCATAGCAGTGGGCGTTTACTTCCCAATCTACAATCTGCCACGCCTACTCAGACCGAGCGTTCTGATGAGGGGGGTTAAAAACTAATAGTAAAATAGTGGACCTCAGAGAACAGTACAAAAACAAAGGCAGTTCATGACCCCGTTAAGCACGACATTCAACAGCATCAACAACAGGAGGATAGATGATGGAGAAGGGCCTTGACTTCAGCTTCATCCATCTATAATTTTTTTTTCCATGTTCTTGGAGTATATGTAAACTGTGTTTACACTGCTTTTTAAAAATGGGTGGGTGCTGGTGTTTCATATATGTCATGTGTTCGGCCAATTAATGTACAGTATTGTCACTGGTAGTTCCTACTAGTGTTGTCAAAAGACCTTGTACTTCGGTACCAAGTCGGTACTAAAAAAATGAAAACGGTATGGTACCAGTTTTATTTAAGTACCGGTGGTACCGAGTACCCGGTCAACCCGGTTCTTGATGTGCTATCTGAAAGGTGCGCAGATGCGCTCTCTTCGTAAAAGCACTGAGACATGGCGACGTCAAAAGGAGAAAACAAAACATGTTAAAGACAGACACCCAGATCAAATGAAAGAGTTCAAGCAGATAAGTTTCATTTTAATTTTTAATATTTAGATCTTGTGTTTCCCATACATTGATTTATTTGTGGCGGCCTGCCACAATATCAAAACTGACCGCCACAAATAGATTTTCCAAAAGGCTTTGACTTCATTGAATAAACATGAGCACTGCACGTGTCAAAGTCGAAACCCGGTGCGGGTGTTTTTATATCACTGTATTTCTGAAGGAAACCAAATGTCTTCATAAAATTATGGATATCATTTTCATTTCATCTTGCCTGTAATGCCTGAACAGCGTTTGTGAGCGCAGCACTTATTTGATTACAGCCGTTACTGGGGAAACCTCTATCGCTCCTGCTCTACAAGCGCCTCCTGCTGGCAGAGAATTAATTTGCATATATATATATATGCCGCCACATATAGAGTGCAAGTCTGTGGGAAACACCGCTTCTGTTATGAATATTATTCAATATTTTAATTTGAATGTCGGATTGAAATGAACACTGTTATTAGAGTAGTTAATCGTTAGCATAAGCGCGGCTAACGCCAATATAATGAGCATTAGAATTAAGTTTCTTTATTAACTATTTAATGCTCCTATAACTTTTATTAGGGTAAAAAAAAACAGGAGGACATGATGATGTTTACTATTTTTACACACCAGAGGCTTTTAAATGAATTGTGAATCTAAAATATGCATGCTAGAGAATGTACAAATGGTTAACATTGTTTGTGTCATATCAGTCAGAAAAGCAGTTCTGAGCTTTTTTTTATTTATTTTTTTAGCTAACTTAGCTGTTATTCTTGGCTGAATAACTCTAGAAGGTTTTCAAAAGCCCTTTAAAATTAAATATGTAGACAGTTTGGATTAAATTAAAGTATAGTCAATTTTTTTAATTAGCATGTTTTGCTTTGGTACCGAAATTGGTACCGAGAACCGTGGATTTTCACTGGTATTGGTACCAAATACTGACATTTTGGTACCGTGACAACACTAGTTCCTACTGTGTTAAGGTAGACCCTACTCTGAAGTAGTCCCCCAAAATAAGTTCCTAAAACTGAAATATTTCCCAATTCCTGTGGTGTGAACATGCCAAATAGCAGGTACTTCCAGCAATAGTTATAGGGACTATGCATTCTTCTGGTGTGAAAGCCCCTAGAGTTCACCTGTAGTTCTTGCAGGTGAATATATTGTAAACAGGAACTAAAAGCTGTATGATGACAAATATTTTGTTGTTTACTAACTAGGCATGATACGACAAGTCACATGACACAGTCGCAGCCAATCATAAAACAATGAAGGTGTGGGAATATGGACAGATGAGATGTTTGCCCTGAAATAGGGCACAAAATTTTACCATTTATTGCATGTTGTTACTCTTTTAGTCATCTAAATATAGACGCTAATGATTTAGCAGTTGAAGTCTTACTTCTGTGTGGAAAAAAAAAAAAAGATGTATATATTTTATAACTGAGGAACTCCTCCAATATTGATGAAGTAGGTTCTTTATGTATGCAGAATAGATTCTACAGCATACTAGGTCAGACATCTTGGTATTCTCCTTTAACCCCAGAATAATTTACTCAAGATCGTTAAACAAGTACAATTTTACCTCAAGGAACAACTTTTGACGTATCACTCGAGGTACTTCTCTGTGATTTTCAGTTTTTAAGTGGAAGAGAGCAGTTTTATTCTGTTATTTCGCTCTGTCTGATTTAAAAAAAAAAGTGTGTTATAGTGACATTGTTCACTGCTAGAAAAAAAGTACCTTTAGGGGTACAACTGCTTGTCACTTTACCAGTACCCTTAATAGGTAAACACTGTACCTTACCTATCCCTAAAAGGTGCATATTAATACCTCAGAGGAGTGGTTCCCAACCACATTCCTGGGGGCCCCCAACACTGCAAATTTTGCATGTCTTCTTTGACTGGCACACACATTTCAAGTCTTGGAGTCTCTACTAATGAGCTGATGACATGAATCAGCTGTGTTTGATTAAGGAGACATGCAAAATATTCAGTGTTGGGGGATCTCCAGGATGTGCCTGGAGCGGGTGCCCTATCCTATTCCTGGAGGTCTACCTTTCTGCAAAGTTCAGCTCCAACCCTGATCAAACACAACTGAACATAATTAAAATCTTGAGGAGCACTTAATAAGTATATAATAATATCTTAATAACTTAATAATAATGATCTTGGCTGGAACTGAACTCTGCAGGTAGGTGGATCTCTAGGAACAGGATTGGGCATCCCTACATTAAGGAATTACTATGAACCATTTAGGCCCCCTGAAAGTATTTGATTGTGACACCCTATGACATTTTCTGGAATCCTCCAGTTTCCTTTCCATTTTCTGAGTATCAGCATTGTGTATAGCATAACAAGATTCACTTTGTGTTTTATGTCTACTCAAACTTGAGGTTGAATGCTATTGATGGTTGATAATGGCTTAGTGTAGGATCGTGTCCGCTTTGAATTATGATGGTAATTATCCTGATGGTTGTGTTTGTGTTTTGGCTGTTGTGTTTTTGCTTCTGCAAAGCCAATTAATTTGAAGCAATCCCCTGTGCTTCAGTATCTCATTGCCTTTGAATATAAATTACAATCATCCAAATTGCTGTAATTTATTAATAAACCAATATCCCTTCATTAGCTTCAAATTAATGGTGGGTTTTGAAAAAGAGCATCTATGTACTTCAGACCGGGGGGGGGGGATTATATATTTTGGCATTTTTTCACCCAAATGCTGCCGTTTGCCTGGAGCAAAATCATTGAAGTGGTGGTTCTTGATTATTTATAAAAAAAAATACAAAATAAAAAAAAAAACTTGCACCTTTTGCAACTTTTAAACCTCACACACACATACTATCCATTAGGACTATAAAACAAGAAACATAATTTGTGGAAAATATGTCCATGACTAACCTACCAAGACAGCTTGCCAAGGTTTGCTTTTACAAATTATTGATCATTGATCACTGGTTGGGTTTGTTATAAGCGCTAATTAGAAATGATGGCTGTCAGAGGCTCTGTGGGGAGTGCATTACCTCCCTAATTACCTGGTTTCAACATTATTTAAAGTGCTCTGAATCCAATTGACTGTGTGAACATCCATTCTCATTGGAGGACTCCCGGTGTTAGAGCATCTGGCCTTACGGTGGTCTTCTTTAGCCTCTATACTGACAAATCTCTCATGTGTGCCAATTAAGTTTTCCCATGTTAAATAAATCCCATGATCATGATAAGATCTGTTTGACTTAATGATGGCATATGGTTTAGTTGTTGAAGTGAAACCTATCAACCATGGCAATGCAGGGAGTTAATGGAAATGTTGGGAGTTAATTGACTTGAAGCACTACAAAGATTATGGCATAAATTACAGGCAAGAGAGTGAAACCTAGAATGTTCTTATGCCATGAATCTATTGAGAACTGTAACCCCCTCTAATGAAACTCATATTTGTTGTATCACCATGTTAATGGCAGTAATGGAGGGGCATTCAATCAGTCCTCCAGGGCAATCGAAGGGGAATCTTTATATTATTACCTTACAGTAGGCAGAGACAAAAGTGTCTGTGTGTGGTGGCAGGTACTGAGGTGTGTACAGGTAAGAGAATGCTGGGACTTGTGGAATGACAGCGAATCTACTCATTAGCATAAAGTCTGTAGAAGTCATCCAAACATGTTCACACACAGACGGCAGAGAAGGATCTCTTGGGGCCCATTGAATAAACTTATAAACTGAGTTACATAACCGTAGAGAAGGGATTTGTCCTATTTGTGAAAGGGAAATTAAGCTGTCAAGCTTAGTGAATGTGATGGCTTGCAAAGGTTGGATTCTAGCTATTGGTGGACTTGAAATCACGAAAAAGCAGTGAATGAATGCAGTGTTATTTTAGTTTTATTGAGATACTACTGTATTTTTGTTATTGATATTTTATTTGTTTATATACAGTGGGTACGGAAAGTATTCAGACCCCCTTAAATTTTTCACTCTTTGTTATATTGCAGCCATTTGCTAAAATCATTTAAGTTAATTTTTTTTCCTCATTAATGTACACACAGCACCCCATATTGGCAGAAAAACACAGAATTGTTGACATTTTTGCAGATTTATTAAAAAAGAAAAACTGAAATATCACATGGTCCTAAGTATTCAGACCCTTTGCTGTGACACTCATATATTTAACTCAGGTGCTGTCCATTTCTTCTGATCATCCTTGAGATGGTTCTACACCTTCATTTGAGTCCAGCTGTGTTTGATTATACTGATTGGACTTGATTAGGAAAGCCACACACCTGTCTTATATATTATTTTTTTAAATTCTTTTTTGTCTGTTTCCATTTTAGTTTTGTAGTTATAATATAGTATAGTATAGTATAGTTGTAGTTTATTTATTATTATTATTATTATTTATTTATTTATTTATTTTCACAGTTTTTGGGCCAGATTTACTAACAGCTTTTCAATTTGCTGGTATTTATATATTGCCTTTGAAAGGAAAACAAAAACAGTGGGCAATTTATTTTGAAAAGACATCAAATTGACATCAAAATTGGCATTAAAAAAACAGGTCAAATATGCAAATCAAACTGATGCCAATGACGAATGTATTATATTGAAAGATAATTATGATATTGTAAACATAACAATAATTGTTCTAAATTATGTACTGGTATTACCTTATGAACTGTGATTACATTATAAGTTGCCACAGTGTGTTCATAATGTAATACATTTCTCATACAATAACCTATTACATTGTGTGAAAAAATCTTATTACATTGAAAAATGATTATTACATTATGAGCTCAAGATTTTATTACATTTTGAGAAAATTATGACATTATGAACATTTTATTACAATAATAATGTAATACTTATTACATCATGTGCAGTTTTTACATTATGTGCAGTTATTACATTATGAGTTGCTACAACACAACACTTTTAAACTTAAAATGGATTTTTGTTTTTTTTTTTTTTTTCCCCAGCATTTCAGTCATTCATTTACACAGTAACACTGTATTGGGGGCCTTAAAATGTTTTGAAAATGTATTATTTGCAAATGACCTATATTCAACTGTCAGACTCACTGAACTGATTTTGGACATGTCTCACATCTCAGTGTTATCTTGATCGGAGCTGTTTTTAATGTGTGTCGTGGGTTTCGTGATAATGGAGAAGGAATGTAAACACACAGTTTACGTGATTGAAAGAGCATGACAATCTGACTAAATCACCTATGACAACTTGCAGTGTTACATATCTTCAAGCCTGAAAAAAGAACAAAATGCTACAGATAACAGGTAGCTAAACGCCATTATCACTATTTTCCATGTTTGTGGAAGAAGGCGCCCCGGGGTAAAAGGCGCCTTTGATATAATTTTTCTCTAAACCACTAGATGGCAGAAAAAACTTGGCGTAGCACTTCCCATAACATCGGCTTTTCAAGATGCACGTGCAGATGTGGCTGATCCTTAAAGCTATCACGGGCAGCAGCGCAAAGTTGATTCTGATTGGTGTGGACATTTATGTGGCTGATTTACTGACAACGCGCAAATGAAAGAACACAACATCTCATTTCCATAATGACCAACGCAATATACCAAGCGCAGTGCAAAGTAGCGTAAGGATATGGTCAGATTCGGATAATGTGTTATTCTGGCATTCGAAATAAATTAATACATGTGGAAAAAATCCTCTTCCTTCTACCACACGCTCTCTGTTCTCTCCTAGCAACAACAAATGCAGCCATTTCAAGCGCAAAATAGCATAAGACATGCTTTTTTAGGCATTAAATAATGGCACAGATACCAGTAATTTGACGAGCGCAAATGTTAGTAAATCGCATTCCATGATTCATTTTAACACTCTCCTCCCATAAATTTTGTGTCTGAAAGGGAAAATCCTACAAATGCATATTCAATAAGGTCAGGTGCAAAAATAACTGTGTCCATACCTTTTCAGCGCTAATTCTTCACTGCGTGTCTTTAGTAAATCCTGACAGTACGATTTTAACGGCAAAAGACGGGTTGCACTGGCGCAAGCTGTTAGTAAATCTGGCCCTAAGAGGTGATGATGCAAAATGCTTTTTTTTTTCAGTCAGTTAAAACAAACTCCTCAAAAACAACCAATTCAAAGAAACAAATCCCTATCGCTACAGTAAGCAACATCTGTAACTAATCTCCTATCAGTCCAATCTTTAGGTAAACGTTACAGACCGAGACAGAAAATTGGAGCATAAAGCTGATAAAATGGAGCTCATTTCATTTTGTGCATTATGTGGAAGTGTTGCCAAAGCAAAGAAAACTTGATAGGACCCTTCACCCTGAGAAGCACACATCTGCAACCCAGCAGGACTCGGCTAGTGGATAAGAAATCAAAAGTGCAATCAAGCAAAGAAAAACAGAAGAAGCTGCCATCTTCTCCATAGGCCTGTGGAGATCATTTGAGGAGGGGCAGGTAAGACCGAAAAGTAACGCTCTGCTCACCGTTTACAGATTAGATCTAGCTGTAGAGACCATGCGCTGGAGGTCATTTATACTCACTTTGTCAGAACTAGGCCCATTAATCTAAATCAAGTCTTCGCTCTGGTTTGAGACTGTAGCAAGCTCGGCGTGTTTTTCCTGTTGTATTTTCGCTCAATGAAGGTTTAAAGATACTCATCCATCTAGAGCACTGCAGTGTAACTGTGCTATCAGCGGCTCCGACCTCAAGCTTGCTCTGTTCTATCTTAGCAGAATGACAAAAAACACTTAACACTGTGATGTAAGACATGTTCAGCAATTACTGCACTGAAACATTTGAAATCAGAACATTTCAACTTATAACAATAACTACCATAAAGTTTATTTTACATTACCAAACATAAAAAGATGTTTTTGTTACCTAGTATTTTTGTGCTTTGTTCACCGCTCTTATGCCAGTGGCCCCTGCTGAAAATGTGATTTTACTTTTCAAATCAATACAAAATGCACAGTAAATTTCTAGCAGATTTACAACACAATTAGGCCTTATTCGTGAACAAGAGCACAAATTCAGACTTCAGGCACTTTTATGCCTCAGGTGTTGATTTTTGATAAAACTAGATGATTAATTGTGTTCCTTTCTGTTATAATATATGAATGTTGCAATAAAAGTGTCTGTTACTTTTTACCAGGCTTTTATCATATATATATATATATATATA
>NW_015539824.1:288832-298630 GCF_001515605.1 Sinocyclocheilus anshuiensis | reverse complement strand
TTATTATTTATTTTTTTATTTTTTTTACCCTTGTAACAGACTTTTAATATTGATATGGGGTGGGTGGGCTATTATAAAATATGATTATTAGGATACATTATAATAATGCCAGCTATGAAATTAGCAATAAAAGTTAGCAATTTTGTTACTAAAAAGAGCAGTGGAAATTACAATGTGGTGAAAATCATTATGAACCAAAAAATCATAGGGGGGAGAAAATGACAAAAATGCATACAAAAAAAAAGTATGTAATACAATTTTTTTTTTTTTCTGTTATGCTTCCATATGTATAATTAATAATGTTGTGGAGAACTTTATTTGATAAAACATAATGAAATGTTTTGGAGTCCTGTGTTGAAATGCTTTCATAAAAGTAATGCAACATTATGTAAACGAGTCAAATTAAAATTTAACAGTTAAACAGACTTGAGTACATTTTCAATAAATTGTTATTGAATTGTTAATAAAAAAATAAAATAATTATGCAATAACTTTCTTGCAGCTACAAATAAAAATAGTTGGGCATTATGACCAAATCTTTTACCACATTTTGGATAAGTTTCACTGTAATGATACATCTTATAATACAGTGATTTATAGCATGTAAAGTTTCTTAGAAATTATGTGCATTGTAAAAACTTGACTTTTTTTTTTTTTTAAGAAATATATAATCAAAACATAAAATTGAGACATAGAATTAGAGAGAAAATGTTAGACAACGAAATACACCTTAAAGGACACCATGACAAGATAAAATGAAAGCGTTTGATCCATACAGCTGGACTTCTCAAATCGAAGTAGCTCATTTTCTGGTACAGCAGTTTATATAGATCTTACTTCTTGTGAAATTTAAATAAATTCTTGTTGATCACTGTGTGCAACAGGAGCATAGCAGCATTAGTAATTATAATAAAGCTCTGAGCTGCGGTGGTAATTGGCTCTTTAAATGAGGTAGGTAAACCCTAATGTGCAACCGATTTGGTAAAGCTGATTTTATTGATTTTGTTGTTTGTTTTCATAGAGTACAATGCCTTTGCCCTTTGATATGGCCTCTCAGGAGGAAAATTGCAGGTAAACTATGCTGGAAACGTTGCCAATCTCTTTGCTTCTCTCTCCGTGTCTCTCTCCCTCTGTCTTTCCTTCTACATCAGAATACTTATCAAATGCACGGCCATGGCATCTCGCGTGTGGATCTGCAGCAGATCACCTCTGACACATTTCACATTTTGAGGAGGTGGGGTGTCTTCCTCAGCTTCAGCGTGAATGTGTAATGTGTTTGTCTACATTGGCATGCTTGTGTTCTCCCTCCTTCGCTATGTAAAATTGTAAGTCCCTCTTTTTTTATAGTAGCAGTTGAATGAAACTGCTGTTTATGAGCTAAATGTGATTGATTTACTAAAGTAGGTGTTTTGATATTACTGCAATCCTGGTTGGTCCTGGAGGGGAAATGTACAGAAGATTTATATGTTTTAATCCATTATAATAATTTACTTCTTAAAAAAATACTTAATTCATCAGAAGAAAATATAAATAGTCACAAGTGAGATAACTGTTGACATACTGTACAGTATAAGTACATAGTTATCTCCTATTCAGCATTGCTATTTTTAAGTCTTATCTGTAGGGTAGGGTACAAAATTGTGCAGCTTTAGCTGTTACACATACATACATTTAGTGCATGCATATGCTAAAATTGATTAGCAAATTTGGCCAAAGTCAAAAGTGCTCTCACAAAATCTATAGAGATGATTACATTAGAGAGTGTCTGGCTACAAGAAGATTTCCAAGACACTAAAAGTTCCTAGAGACACAACTGGCAGCCTTATTCATAAATTAAAAATGTGTTTTACCAGAAAACCTTTGATGGCATCGAAGAAAAAGGACAATATGATCTAGGGGAATAAAATGTTTGATTAGAACAACTGAGGAAAAACCCGCAATTTACTGCCAAAGACTTGCATGATGACCTCAAAATGTCCTTCATGTCAGGAGATCTTTCTGAATGCCACTCTTGACCAAGAAGCATCAAAAGCATAAAAGCACAAAAGACTGACTTGAATATGCTAAAATGAATTAGGATAGAGTTCTGGAAGAATGATTTCGAAGAATTAACTTTTTGACCCATGGATCAGCGGTATGTCTGGTGCAAAAAAGACAAAGCTCATGAGCAGAATAACACCAGCCTTGTTATGGGGGTGTCTAACTGTTACAGAAAGTGGAAATCTGTATGAAAATCATCATAGATGTTTTTGAAGTATCTGGCCATTTTTGTTTATACACACACACACACACACACACACGTGACACACACATGCACGCACGCGCACACGCAGACGGTGAGATTTAAAGAAAGTAGTTGCAGTGTGAAAAACCAAAGATTATCAGTGATCTAGGATGTTTTGCACATTAAGTATGGGCCAATATTCCAGTAGAGAAGCAATGTTTACTGAATGTTACAAAGAACAAACTGTTCTCTACAAAATTTGAATTTGGGTTTATTTTTTAAACTAAATTGTCCATCCCTGTCACTTAATTTCATTCATGAAGAAACATCTGACATGTTAATGAGATTTCATTTGTTGTGGTTTGGGTTTAGAGTTACGCATATTGTTTGGCCTACAGCATAACTGCTTGTTATGAAATGTTGTTCAAAGGTTGTTGATCCAGAACGCATTCTGCTTGGTTAAATCACGTCTTGTCATGTGCGTGTTTTGTTCTTATTCCACATGTAAGAAGCGTTTAGTGGTAAGAGGCAGACTTGTTTATCTGAAGATCACATGATGTAGGTCACATGAGCTGACAGATGTCATTCCCTTGATGGCAGCTCCTTATAACCAAGGCTGCTCCGCAGGTGTGCTCCGCTGATTGCTGTGAGACCCGGGAGAACGCCTGGAGAGATGGAGGATGAGAGATAGGGCTGATGTTTTGCTCAGCAGGGGTGGCAGAGGATGGAGGACAACACCTGTCAGTCAAGCTGTCTTAAAGCCCGTCGAATTATTCCACCCACAGAGCTGAATTTCTGTGCTCCTCTTTTAACCAAAAGGACAAACGGATGGATTTTAACGTAACTGAGAAAAAAAACTTTTAGTCCAGAAAGAATGTCAGGGGAGATTTTCCACACAATCTGTGTTTGTGGTGCATAAGCTCTAGCCACAGGACGCCCGAAACATTTGAACAGACCTTCAATTGCACATTACTCAGAGGGTAGTTTGTTCAGTTTGTTCTGATGCTGGATGAGAATCACCAGTTTGGTTTCCTCCAACAGTTAAATTAAAGCTTTGTTTGAAAACACACTCGCGGATTCACTAAACAGTTTTGTGAGCGGCACCTAAATACTATCCACCTGCAATCCAGTTTAGCGAGGTGCTAAATGTGCTGAAATAGCTCTGCGTCCTGAGTATGTAAATTAAGTCATTGTCATTCTTTTCAGCACAGACATGCTGGGTTTCTATGTAAATTAGGCTTATTATGAATTATTTAGCCTTATTTACGAAACTCAGCGCTTTTTTCCTTGTAGAGTTCGGTTGAAGAGTTTGTCCATGGAAAGCAGTAGGTAAACAGTATTTATTTATAAGAGATGTTTGTTTATATTTTGATCATGGCAGCAGTAATACATAAAAAAAAAAAAAAAAAAACAATGGAGAAAAGACGCATAACTGGCCAGATGCACATGTGGTATTTTAAAGAGTCAATTCATATGTTTGGATCTCAGGAGATCCAATCAAATGTAATTGCATCTGGTTTTTCAAGCTACATCTAAACTTGTCCCAAAGTCCTTTTGTTTATGGAAGTCGGATAAATAAATAAATAAATAAATACATACACCCATAAATACGTACATACATACATACACACAATTAGAAAATACACTTTCTATAACACTTTTTAGACTTTTGCTAATTTAATCTGTCTACAAGCTTTGTCCAAAATTTTATTGTTTTTTTGTGAATTTTGTTTGCTGATAATTGCCATGATTTTAGCATAGTGTAATTTCCATCACATCTCAGATGATATATTGTGTCTAATAACATTGTGATGATAATTAAAGTTACAGGCATTTGGCAAACAACTTATTTGTCTTACTAAGTCTCTTTACATATATCAGTTTATACATCCAAAACAAATAATGCATTTTATTTACTTTGATTTACCTCCAATAACATTGTTGTCTTTTTGCTAACCAATGACACTTACTTTTGAAAAATCATTATTAGTGACAGTGGGGTGCAATCATCAGTCAGTCAGTCATTTCACACTGTTTAGATTAATGTTACATCGTTCAGTCATATGTTCATGTTGGATTTCATACTATAAGACTGAAAGTCTGAGTTAGCATACCACTACAATGAATAGGCATCCTTCACTACGTAAAAACACGTTAACAACTCGCAAATATCTCCTCAGCCAATCACATGGCAGCAAGGCATTTAGGCATGTAGATATGGTCAAGACTATCTGCTGAAGTTCAACCCAATCATCATAATGGAAAGAAAGTGATATTGTTGTTGGTGCCAGATGGATTGGTTGTAGTATTTCAGAAACTTCTGATCCACTGGGATTTTTACGCACAACCATCTCTAGGGCTTACAGAGAATGGTTGGAAAAAGAGAGATAAAATATCCAGTGAGCAACAGTTCTGTAGGTGAAAATGCCTTGTTGATGTCAGAGGTCAGAGGAGAATGGCCAGACTGGTTCGAGCTGATAGAAAGACAACAGTAGCTCAGATAACTAAGACTACAATTTGCACAGGCTCAACAAAATTGGACAATAGAAGATTGGAAAAAAAAATGTCCGGGTCTGATGAGTCTCAATTTCTGCTGTGACATTCGGATGGTAGGGTAAGAATTTGTCGTAAACAACATGAAAGCACGGATCTATCCTGCCTTTGTATCAACAGTTCAGGCTGGTGGTTGTGTAATGGAGTGGGGGATCTTGGCAAATTTGGGCCCATTAGTACCAATTGAGCATTGTTTAAATGCCACAGTCTACCTGAGTATTGTTGCTAACCATGTCCATCCCTTTATGACCACAACGTACGCATCTTATGTTGGCTGCTTCCAGCAGGATAACATGCTGCCAATCATCTCAAACTGGTTACTTGAACATGCCAATGAGTTCACTACACTACACTACACTTTGTTAATATCATAATAGTTCTAAACATCCAGTAAGGTCGATTTTCATGTATGAAGATTGAAAGTCTGACTGTGGGATGAGGGTAAAAATAAAATGAATTCCCTCCCACATCATTTCGTTTGTTTCAAATGGTTTTCCTTGATTAAATGCTCAACAGTCCATTGATTTTTACTACTGCAAATTCCAGTCTAACACGAAACCATGTAACACTTTAATGTGCTCTTAAAAACGATAAAAGATAAAAAGTGAAAAGATATGAACTGCCTGAGGATGAAAAGATCATATGAAAAATGCAAAAGTAGCAAGAGATTGTCTAGCAAGTATTTCATCCTGGATTAAAAGAGTGATTTGGGTAGATTGATATCATTTAAAAGATTTGCTGCATGCTGCAGAGAACCGGCAGCTGCAGTTTTAGATTCTCTGAAAGGGAACGGATGAGAAAGAGGATAATGCCTTTACCTCGACAATGCTGTTGTTTTGTTTTGTTTTGTGATGGTTTTTCATGAGTCCCCTGTTTGTACTAAACAGTTAAATTGCCTGCTGTTCTTCAGAAAAACACTCCAGGTGCCACTTTTGTTTATTTGTTTGTTTTCAAGCATATTTTGCACATTTGATCCCTTTCCAGAAATGACTATATGATTTTGAAATCCATCTTTTCACACTGATGGCAACTGAGTGACACATACACAACTATTACAAAAGGTTCAAATGTGATGAACATGATGCCAAAGAGGTAAAAACTTTTGAATAGAATGAAGATGTGTACATTTTTTTTTTTTTTTTTTTATCATACGAGTTCCCATGAGATATTGCTTTATATCAGCATGACTGTGAATCGGCCGCAGGCACAAGGCCACAGCCCTTAAAACATAATTTTGTATGCAGAACTACTTCCTTCCGCCACGGATTCAAAACTCAAGTTGACCAATTAACAGCTGAGCCCAAGCCTCCATTACAATTTTGAAAACATGACTTTAGAACTAGTAACGAAGGAACATTGAGTTGCTTCATTGAAAGTTTATTGTATTACTGTATTAAAAGCTCACTGTATTATGTAGAAGTTATATAAAATATAACATCATGAGACTTTGCCCTCAGCCAAAACTATTTGCTCTGGAACAACTAATAGATTGAGACTAAAGACTGCCCCTTGGACTTACCCAAAACTAATAAAAAATAAACTCTTAAAACTACATTCTGTGACACAGAAACAGTAATATTTATAAAATGATAGTGGATTTGTGCATGCGCCATGACAAAATACCACTCGCTGTGAGAAATACCCCAAGTGGAGAGATACAAATGGTGAAACAGTTCCTTTGTGATATTGGGTGAATATCAGTCAGTGTGAAAAGATGGATATTAAAATCATACAGTCTCTGCTGGAAAGGGTTAAACAAAAGATGCTGGAAAACTAAATAATTATCAGTAACTATCATTTATTTGTATATTACGTTATATTTATTATTGTACTTCAGTGATTAAATGGGAGCTGGACTAATTTTGATAATAATAATAATAATAATAATAATAATAATAATAATACATGCTTATTTATTTATTTATGGGTGATTTAAAGATGATTTAAGGATGAAATATGGCCCAAACATGTTCTGGGCAAGCTTCAATTTTGCATACGGCCATTTTATTGAGCTTTCCTTAGTATATGATTGATGTTGCATTTTGTTTATTTGCATTTAGCATTATTCTTAAATATTATATTGTATATTTCAATTATTTTATTATATGTTTATTTAGCTAAGCCATTTTAGGACCCACCAGTTTCAAACCACAGTCACACAGTGTTTCAAAGTATAACATTATCAACATGGTCTTTATAATAAAAATACATGACAATGCCAGTGTTCGGATACAAAAATATCCATATTATAAATTATTGATCATAATTAAATGACAGAAAACAAGCTTTACCGTACACACTTTGATGTTGGTAGCATCACTGCTAAGCATTAGGCAATTATGAGGACATTTTGCATGTTTACCTACTCCGCAAAACAACGTGTTTATTTCTCTCTTGAGTAAGCATGCATGTAAACTTAACCATATTAGATGGATACAATTTGCGATTTGAGCTGACTCATGTAACATGGCAGGATGGGAACAAAAGTGCTGTGTCTTTGATCATTT
The DNA here is from genome assembly GCF_001515605.1 of Sinocyclocheilus anshuiensis. Classification (NCBI taxonomy): domain Eukaryota; kingdom Metazoa; phylum Chordata; class Actinopteri; order Cypriniformes; family Cyprinidae; genus Sinocyclocheilus; species Sinocyclocheilus anshuiensis. The sequence continues at coordinate 291,346 of NW_015539824.1, read as the reverse complement.
AGATGAGCTGTTCACCTGAAGGAACACATCCTCCCTGAGTGCTGGAGAAGATGGCTCTCAGTTTCTGTTAATTTCACAGAGAACAGTACCTCCCACATGCCTGGACCCGGCCGACCAAAGCCCCCTCAGTCCTCACCGAAGCAAAAACAAGCCAATCTCACCGGGAACAGACATGTTTATATAGAGTGTCAGAGCAGGGACAGGCTGATTTGCCTTTCATACAGTGTGTCAACTTCCAAAATAATGATAGTCCGGGAGAAGTGGGCGAACAAGTCAACATAAACGCAATCGACTTGGATATCAGGATCAGTTTGAGGTCCGTGCTGTCACTCTGTTGTGAAATTGTAGCCCTCCCATACAACGACCTCCTCCTGCTGACCCATTTGCTTGGAGACTGTTCTACAATGCAACCCAACCTCAATTGAATGCTGGGTAATAAGACACAAACCATTTCAAGAATCATTATTATTATCCACAAAACAAATCCTGCTTGATAAAACGCTCCAGACATCCTCAAGGAGGGAATATTGTACCCAGGTTGGTGATTAGATGATGTGCAAACCAAATTACGACCTAACTGCGTTAAACGGCAAATTCTCAGTGGCTGTTTTCCTGTGAAAATTCTAAAAATAAACTAGGGAGGTGGCTCTTTATAAGAAACTGCAGCATAATATGTGCTTTAAAGCGATAGCTTGTGCAAAAAAACGAAAGGTTTGTCATTTTCTCACCCTCATGTCAGACCAAACCTGTTTGACAGCTGCACAACATAAAAATAAAAAAAACAATTTTGAAATAATGTTTTGTTTGCAAAACTGCATAGGGGACTGCATAAATGTGACTCTGGACCACAAAACCAGTCATAAGTAGCACGGGTATATTTGTAGCAATAGCCAACAATACATTGTATGGGTCAAAATTATCGATTTTTCTTTTATGCCAAAACTCATTAGGATATTCAATAAAGATAATGTTCCATGAAGACATTTTGTACATTTCCTACCGTAAATATATCAAAACATAAGCTTTCCATTGATGTATGTTTTGTTAGGATAGGACCATATTTGGCTGAGATACAACTATTTGAATATCTGGAATCTGAGGGTGCAAAAAAGTCAAAATATTGAGAAAATCACCTTTAAAGTTGTCCAAATGAAGTCAATGAATATTACTAATTAAAATGTAAGTATTTAGCTTTCATGTGATATATAAATCTCAATTTCAAAAAATATGACTGGTTTTGTGGTCCTGGGTCACAAATGTTCATTGCATGGGCAAAAACAGTCAAATCATTCTTCATAATGTCTTATTTTGTCTTCTACTGAAGAAGGAAAGTATTGTAGGTTTAGAACAAAGTGGGTGAGTAAATGATGACAGAATTAATTGTTTTGTCTAACTGAAAGTACTAGTCTGACCTTTGCTGATGTGAGTAATTTAAATAAAACATTTACTGCAATTCAATCACTGAAGGCCTTGGTTTTGTTGATTTCATGTAGATGTTCCTGTTCTTCATCTGCTATATCCAACAGTCTTTGGTGGGGATCACTGTCTGCTTTCCCATTAGCAGGCGTAGCATCATGTCAATGTACATTTGCAGTTGAACTCAGCTGAACTTTATTCACTCAACTTTGTTGCATTGGAAATTGCCAGCTGTCATTGAAATTTAATGACTTCAGGTTGCTTTGTTGCCACAACTGAGTGAGAAGACTTTGCCCCTGAAGAATGATCTATTGTGATTCGTGCGTCCCCTATAGACTTTTACATCAGTGGAAAATATACTAACAGAAATGTATCTAGGATGCCTGCTACTCCTTGCCATGAAATATATAATATATTTAGGATATTTCTTGCAGTAATCCATCAGAATTTCTTCATTTCTTCACACACACAGAAATTTATATATTTGTCCAGCAAGGGCACATTAAAATGACTAAAAGTGACAGTAAAAACTTTTGTAATGTTAAAAAAGTGTATTTATTTATTTATACTTTATATAAAATAACTCTGAAAAACGTCTCAGGTTACTTATGTAACCATGGTTATATCCATCCATCAATATTTCACAGTATTACTGTTTTTTTTACTGTATTTTTTTATCTAATAAATGCAGCCTTGGTGTACTGTATTTAAATAAAGCAAACTATTGTTTCATGGTGGAAATTATTAAGAGATTTCTGCGCTCAACTAAGTAAAGATTTAGGGCCATATTTACTAAACAGGGCAAATTAGCGTTAGAGCACTATTCCATAAAAGCACCGATTGGACGGGAAAATTCTACGGGTGATTTACTAACAATGCATACATTATTGAACACAGACTGCAAACGTTAGTAAATCGTGATTCATTTTAATACTCTCCTCCCATAAATTTTGCATCTGAAAGGGAAACTCCGACAAATCTACCGGTTCCCCTTCAGGAACTCGAGCTGCGTCGAAACGTGACGGGAATGCCTCTAGCGTGACCACGCTCTGAATCACATGTGTAATCAGTCCAATGGATGGGCGAGACGTCACGGGC
>NW_015539824.1:283753-288704 GCF_001515605.1 Sinocyclocheilus anshuiensis | reverse complement strand
GCATATGGATCCGGTGGAGGGAATGTAGACGGGCGAGTCCCTATCTTCTTCCTTAACCACCAGATCCAGCGCCTGCTGTCGGGGTACGGAAACCCGTGCTGTGTTTCTTCCCCCCCGGTGAGAGGGCTCAACACTCCGCCTGTCTTCCTCCGAGGAGATTGATGAGGGCGTTTTGATTGCATTTAATTCTGAGGAATAAAATGCAATCAAACAACCAGACGAGTAAACGGTCTGGTGTGATAAGATTCATATCAAAATCGAAAATTATATTTAATTCTGAGGAATAAAATGAAGTATTTATCTGACTATGATAGAGTCTAGAGTCAAAGTGGCGCTCCCAGGCCGAAGGCTTCTAGTGAAAGGCGGTTCTGTGGACCGTCACTTTCGCTGGATAGTCTCTGTCTAAAACATCCTTACGCCTAAGGCCTATAGGACTTCTGAGGGCTAGCATTACACAGTGCCCGTCTCTCCTCAGTGCCCTCAGGAGATCGGTCAAGTTCCTGAGGTTTGCTTTTGGGGGCAAAAGCTTACCAACACCGAGTTCCTCCTTTGGCCTTGCACTCTCACCCCACACTTTCATGACTCAACCACATCGACGATTGGTTGATGTTAGCTCAATCAGAGCGGATGGCGGTTCGACATCGAGATGTCGTTCTCGCTCACACGAAAGAGCTGGGGTTAAGACTTAACGCCAAGAAAAGTGTGCTTTCTCCAGTATAGAGAACCACTTACACGTGGTGCATACGTGGTGTAGGATTTGACCACGATGCAGGCACGTATGTCTCCTGCTCGGATCGAGTAGTCTGGCGGCGTGGGCATTCTCGTTCCCGTAGTGTTTCGACGCAGCTCGAGTTCCTGAAGGGGAATGTCTCCAGGTTACGCATGTAACCATGGTTCCCCGAAGGGAACGAGACGCTGCGTCTCAGGGCCATACTTCCTGCATCCCTGCCAGTGCTTGCTTCACTCCTAGAAGCTGACGCCGGTTTCACCGCATGTGCTTTTATGCTTCCTGGTCGCTACGTCACCCCGCCCGTGACGTCTCACCCATCCATTGGACTGATTACACATGTGATTCAGAGCGTGGTCACGCTGGAGGCGTTCCCATAGCGTTTCAACACAGCGTCTCGTTCCCTTCGGGGGAACCATGGTTACATGCGTAACTTGGAGACTTTCACTTTCCATAATCCGTGAATGAATAATTTTACTCCATGCAACCGCTGTGCAATAACAAAAACAGACTGACTGCAATGCAGTTCTTTATATGGCAGCTTTCTCTCTCTCTCTCTCTGTCTTTTTCCTTTCACTGAAATCTGAGGCACCATCCTGAGATTCATTTGCTGATTTGTTACACACAGTTACATATGTTTAGCTGTTATTAACTTCCATTGCCTAGTAGATCTGGCAAAGGTGTACTGTTTATAGCACAGTTTGTTGACTCTGTAAGTGGCCTTTGTGATCTTTGATCACAATGAGTTCTTTAAAAAAGACGTACTCTAGCAGAAATTTTGAAGGATCAGGTATTAAGAGAGCAGGTTTAGCTTTAGCTTTAGATTAGTTTTATCTGAAACTCATATAACCAGATCTTTGACTAAACAGCAAAAGACCCGCCTTAGAGAGGAAAAGCAGACTGACTGACATAGGTGACCTTGGACAACAAAACCAGTCATAAGGGTCACTTTTTGGAAACTGAGATTTATACATCATCTGAAAGCTGAATAAATAATCTTTCCATTGATGTATGGTTTGTTAGGAAAGGAAAAATCTGGAATCTGAGGGTGCAAAAAATCTAAATATTGAGAAAATCGCCTTTAAAGTTGTCCAAATGAAGTTCTTAGCAATGCATATTACTTATCAAATATTAAGTTTTGATATATTTACGGGAGGAAATTTACAAAATATCTTCATGGAACATGATCTTTACTTAAAATCCTAGTGATTTTTGGCATAAATGAAAAATCGATCATTTTGACCCATACAATGTATTGTTGGCCACTGCTACAAATATACTCGTGCTACTTATGACTGGTTTTGGGGTCCAGGGTCACATATAGTGACCAATCACAGCTTGTTCTGATTTTACTTGCAGTTTAGAGATGAGATTATATAGGATTGCTTCGCAAATCATCATCAAACAAACAAACAAATAAGTATATGGTAACACTTTATTTTAAGGACTAATTCTCACTATTAACTAGCATGCATATCAATAGCATATTGGCTATTTATTAGTATTTATAAAGCACATATTAATACCTTATTCTGCATGACCATTTTTTGTCTGTCTTTATGTCTGACTGTTTTCAGTGTTCTCTACAGCTGTTTATTTTATTTTATTTTATTATTTTATTTTAGGTCCAGTTCTCACTATTAATTATGACTTTTGTCTCAATAAATTTTGTCTCTTATTGATAGTAATTAATGTAGTTGTTGTAGTAGTTATGTTTAGGTATGGGGTTGGATTAAGCAATACTATTCCTCTATAAATACTTGTTAAACTTTATGAAATCCAGTGATAATTTCATCCTCAAAAGCTCTTGAGAAAACATCGCCTAGTTTTGTGTGCAAATTCCATCAGACAGCAAGTGAACGGACTGTGGGTGTTCTTTGGCACAAGTGGCCGTTAATTATCTAAGCTCACTGGATCATTATTTCCAATGCATTACTGCTACAGCACCTGCAGTGATCCCCATACGGGAGATATAAAACACCAAGATATGAAATTCAAGTCAGTGCCTCTAAAGTCCTGACCTAAACTGTGACACATTATTGACAGGCCCCAGAAGCATATGTCAGCGTTCACAGCTCACAATCCCACTTAAGTTTTAATGTCTTCAGAAGGAGTGTCTTATAACGCTCTTCTTCTGGTCGGAAGCACCTCTTTTCCGAAGCCCCATTAGAGCAGTCATACAGATGGTGGGATGCACAAGTGCATCTGTTCGTCTCCTCGTATTGTTGTTCTGAAGAGCATAGCAGCACTGGTCAGTAATTAGAGCTGGGGAAACGCCAGGAACTTCAGTCACTCCACCCTCAAGCGCTGGATCAGTGCAGGGAGCCACTGCAGAAAAGCAATGCCTGCTTGTCCTCTCCTAATTGCCGGCTGAGTGGAAGCGGTGCTGTGGTAGGATCTGGACTGCAGGTGAGATGGAGGCCGGTGAAGTAATTAGGAGCAGTTGGGCCTCCACAGACCCGGCAGATGAGCATCAGGCTGGAGAACTGCTGTGACAGAGGATGCGTTAGCATGCATATCAATAGCATATTGGCTATTTATTAGTATTTATAAAGCACATATTAATACCTTATTCTGCATGACCATATTTTAGATGCCTTAATATATAAAAAAACTTAATTAAATGAGTCCCTATGCAAACTGAAAAATAAATAGACATTTAAAATAAAGATACATGTTACAGTGTAAAAAACTGTTTTAACTTATTGACAACTTGAGAAATGCATTTGGTAATGAAAAATATAAACAGTTGACAAATGCTCAAGAAAAAAAAAGCTTTATTTAAATGTATTATTGTGTAGCTGAATTAACATTTTACACATTAATTAAACTAATTGTAATGTATATGTATTAGTCAATAAATAGCTTAAACATGTTTTATAAAAAAGTGAAATTTGCATTGAAAATGCAGTTTTATAATGTTAAATTTGACACATAAATAAAATAATTAAATGTTGTTTCACTTTTGTTTTGATGCACTTAGTAGCAAGTAAACTTAATATAAGTCATACAGATGGTGGGATGCACAAGTGCATCTGTTCGTCTCCTCGTATTGTTGTTCTGAAGAGCATAGCAGCACTGGTCAGTAATTAGAGCTGGGGAAACGCCAGGAACTTCAGTCACTCCACCCTCAAGCGCTGGATCAGTGCAGGGAGCCACTGCAGAAAAGCAATGCCTGCTTGTCCTCTCCTAATTGCCGGCTGAGTGGAAGCGGTGCTGTGGTAGGATCTGGACTGCAGGTGAGATGGAGGCCGGTGAAGTAATTAGGAGCAGTTGGGCCTCCACAGACCCGGCAGATGAGCATCAGGCTGGAGAACTGCTGTGACAGAGGATGCGTTAGAGGAGGTGTGTTTTTTTGTTGTTGTTTTTTTTTTTATGGTATTGCTAGGCAAGTCAGGTGAGAGATGGAAGAGGGGCCGGGACCCTGTGCTCTGTGGCGCGTGACCCGTGTTTGAGGTTGAGCGCACAGGGGCCAAGCACAGGCTAGTACTGACAGCATCATTAGTCAAGGAGGGGATACTGATTATGCATTGTTTTAGCTATCTCTCTTTCTCTGTCTCATACACACTCTCTCTCTCTAAAAGATAAAGCTCAAAATGCTTATGCTGTTGACATGTGGAAAGACATGTCTTCATCAAATGAAACTAGAAGACCTTGCTTTAATGGAGCAAGGGATGCAATACTAAATTCCTTCAAATGGAATGAATGATTGAATAAATAAATAAATAAATACACACATGTTTGATATGTGTGTATATATCAAATTAAACCAGAACCCCTTGCTTTAAGCTCCTATTACAGAAGCAATGTAAGAAATGTTTTTTTATTATTTTTTAAATACATTATTTTAATAAACAGTTGACCTCATAACCATCCTAACTACGTTTTGGTGAACTGGTGAGGAATACAGTATGTTTGACTTTGTATGCTTTGATTTGAATTAAAAAAAAATAAAAAATTCTAAGCATGAAAGTAAAATCCTAAACTTAACCCTCAGAAAACACTGAATTAAAACGGTGTTGTCATAACTGATACATGACAAGATCTTTTTTTTTTTTTTTTTTTAAATGCAAAAACATAAATTAATAAGTATCTGGCAATGGGGCTCAGAAAAATAATCTTGTTTATTCTTACGGCACTTCCAGAGATTTTTTCTTCTTCTTTTAAGCTTAAACTCACTTAATTTTGATTCATTTTTCTGAAAACAACACTTGATATCATAAA
>NW_015539824.1:282941-283571 GCF_001515605.1 Sinocyclocheilus anshuiensis | reverse complement strand
AAAAATTTTTTTTTTTTTTTTTTTTTTTTACAAAGTAAAGTAATTTGAATAATAGACTAAAAGAAGCTATTTTACAAGAACAATGTATAATCAAATTTGAGAAGAAAAAAATCTAGACACATGCAGTGTTGCACATTTAACCTTGCATGCATTATGATACCATTTTTTAAATTTATTTTTAAGTTGATTTTATTTTAATGCATTAACAAAAAATATATAATACTACAAATACTATAAAGCATAATGTTTAAGCACATCTTCCTACCATACAAGTAATTTAAATAATAATAATAATAAAAATAATAATATTTTAAATAATATCAATCTTTTTTTTTTTTTATCGCCACAAAGATGTAAGCTGCGTCCCAAATGACGCACTATACACTATGCACTCATACACTATGTACTTATGCACTATGTACTCAACAATGTATCGTATGAATTTTATAAGGTTATTTTGTCATTAATAATTGTAGTCTGATGGCCCCGCCCCCTTTGCAACGTAATTAAAGCTGCGACAGTTGAGTGCATGAAGTGTCCAACATTCCACACTTAAATTTTCGGTTAAGTGCATCATCCAGGTATTTAAAGTGCACTTTTTCTTTTTGGAATTTTCAGTGTGAACGCCCT
>NW_015539824.1:278400-282715 GCF_001515605.1 Sinocyclocheilus anshuiensis | reverse complement strand
TACTCACACTATTTATACTTCAAAACGTCACAGAATAGTGCATAAGTATGCGATTTGGGACACTCCTGTAGTGTGAAGTTTTTTTGTTGTTGTTTTTTTTCAATGCATCCGTTCATTATTGACCCTTTATTGACATCATGTTCTTTCAAATACAAAATGTGTTTGCTACCCTGATGCAACCTAGAGCAGTAGAGGGTTAAGAAATTCCTCATAACATACAAATAATTTTTAGGACTCTGAATGTTTTATAATTAAGTTTACCCACTCCCGTGGGTTAAAAAAAAATCAATAAACATTGCTATTCTGAGGGCAGTTCTCCAGAGCAAAAAATTGTCATCTCCTACTTGGTTCACCATGCCACAGGAACATTTTATAAATGACCATGAGGACACAGTCTGACCCTCCAAAAATGTTTTCCTTTCAATATTAATCTATTTATTTATTATACGTATAATTTGACTATAAGTGTGTTACCCTGAAGAAACTTGGTGCAATGGAGGGTTAAGCAAACTTTAAATAAGCCTATGCTAAAGCAAAATAAATAACTTTTAAATAATAAATAATTTGAAGAAACCCCCCCCCCACCCTCATCCTGAAAACATCCCATAACAAATGCAGCATTTTTCAAACTGATGATTGACGGTCCAGAAACTTTATTGCTTCCCACCTAGAAGATGTTTAATGCGGATAATGGTATAGCCTGAATATAGGCTTATCTTCTAATGCAATTTATTGATTTCATTATGCCTTGGTTCATGATACTGTTCCGAATTGCACCACTCCATCTCAATCACTTACAAACAGCCTAGAAACCCATTTGAACCTCCTCCAACGCTATTACAGTTTTCAATTCTTAAGACATATTTCCTGGTAGATATGACACATTTCTTAGAACTATAACCACACAATCAAAACCACAAAACAATTGATAAAAACTTTACTGCAGATGCTGTAGGGTATATACCATATGAGATGTGTCATGTGTTTATATGGACTATGCATAAGTGTGTGCACCACTAAATAAAAATACTGATGCTTTTAGTGAGGCCCTGTCAGAACTTGCCAGGAATGAAGTGCCAGATTGAGGAGAGATTGACAGGCAGGCTGGCATGAGGGGGGTACGAGCCTCTTTCATGGGAACAGCGGCTGCCTCATGCTGCCCCCAATAATGAGAATTCACCACTAGAGTCACATCGGACTCAATCTTTATCTCTATCTGGTTTTACCTCCTCCTTACTGCATGTCCTGAGTGACAGCCTCATTACGGTTTAATGGGATGGGTTCAGTTTAATCTGAGGGGGAATGGTATAGGACCGTGTATTTAAAAATCTCAAGCCACAACTAGGACAGCAGAGGAGGCCACAGCTGTGTCTCAGCGAAGTGGGTCAAAGATTTGAAAAATAAGACTAAAGGGTTGGAGGGCTGGATTCCTGAACTAACTTTTCTTAATGAGCACTTATTGTGTTAAGGGTAGATCACCCAAAATTGAGCATTCAGTAATAATTTAGTCACTCTTGTTACAATTCGCTGGAGCACGGGCACGAAGAAACAAGGAGACGTGGAGATTTCACAAAAACGAGAGTCTTTAGAGGATCCGGAGGGCCAAGGCAGAGCAGATGGCGCCGGTGAGGGAAAAAAACGGAAACAAAAACGGAGGGTAGACCCAACAAATACAAACTGAACAGACTGGGACTTTTAAACACAGGGCAATCAGGGGAACACAGGTGCATGGAATCAGTCAATTAACTGGGACACAGAACACATGGGGAGGGAAAACACAACAAAACCAGTCCATAATCCTGACATATCGCCCCCCTCCCGGAAGGTGCATCCTTGCGCCGTAGAACAACAGAGAGGGGACATGGGTGGGAACTTGGGAGGCGTTCAGGAGGAGGATGGACACCCGGGAGGGGGCCGGCAGACAGAGACCAGGGAGGTGACGATGGAGGGAGGAGCCAGGGAGGAAACAGGAGTAGCCAGGGCGATCAGACGGAGGGAGGAGCCAGGGAGGAGCATAGATGGTGGGCTGAGGGTGAGCAGAGGGGCTGCCAGACGACAGCGGAGGAGGAGGCAGGAGCGGGTGCTTTGAGAGACCTTTTGTGTACTTGACTGACTTTACTTGCTCTGTCTCCCATATGGATTTTTCTTTTAGAGTGTGATTGAATCATCTATGGTATGTTCACAGAGTAAAATTGGATTACAATGGGCAACATACAATTCATCTATGGAATGTACAGTCACTAGGGGCCAAGGGTCAGGTGACAGCCATGGTCACATCCCAAGAACTGACTCTGCATTCAAAACACTGCAACTGAAAATCCATCTATTGTGGAGTCCATCATATATCCTTCATGAAGGCCACAGAGCGTCAGTGTATAAAAAGTGCAAAGTAAATCCTTCAGAATTGCTTTCACAGCATGAAATGAATATATATGGTGAACTTCATCAAATCAAGGTCTGTGCTGATTGATTTCAAGCCACAAAATGAGTTTTTCATTGACAACAGGGGGAAAAAAAATATGTGAAATGTGTCAACATTTGCTGGTTTCTTGTGCAACTATGCTCAAGTATCAATACCATGAGAGATTAAGAATGAAAAAAAAAGATCTCTTACTTTCTGGGCTGACAGTTGTGTGAAATACACGTTCAGCAAAATCCCCATGCAAGGGGTCTTCACCCTTTCTGCTGCACCAGTGACCTAAAACAAATCTACTCTACCTGAAATCAGCTCACTCAGGATTTGATAAGAACATAGTACAAAAATGTAAGCTGCAAGTAAGAGTCAAGCTGAACAGTCAATGCCTCTATGTGAAATAACTAGAAAATGAACCGGTCACATCTCACATTTGTCTTGTTGCTGAGCAAATAATTTTTCTGTTGGACAGATCCTGAAAAAGACGTATAAGGGAGAGAGCTTAAATGTGTAATTTTTTACTTAAATTGTCCTCTACATTTAAGAAATTTGCTAGAGGTTAAATTAATAGACATAATTATAATTCAAGTGTGTGCTATCAGTTGTAATTAGGAGAACGTGTCTTTAAAGGGTAAGTTCACTCAAAAATGTTAATTCTGTCATTAATTACTCACCGTCATGTTGTTCCAATCCTGTAAGACCTTTGTTCGTCTTCGGAACACAAGGTATTTTTGATGAAATCCGAGAGCTTTCTGACCCTGCATAGACAGCAATGCAACTACAATGTTTAAGCCCCAGAAAGGTAGTCAGGACATCGTTAAGATAGTCCATGTGACATCAGTGGTTCAACCTTCATTTTATGAAGTTACAACAGTACTTTTTTTTTTTTTTTAAATAACGACTAAACAATTTATTCTCTTCTGTGTCAGTCTTTGATGCGCGTTCGCGACTTCATAAAATAGCTTCATAAAATTAAGGTTGAACCACCGATGTCACATGGACTATTTTAACGATGTCCTTACTACCTTTCTGGGCCTTAAATGTGGTAGTTGCATTACTGTCTATGCAGCTTCGGAAAGCTTTCGGATTTCATCAAAAATATCTTAATTTGTGTGAATGAACGAAGGTTTTATGGGTTTGGAATGACATGACTCAATTTTTGGGTGAACTATAATTTAGCTTAAGAGACTTCTTTCAAAAATAGAATTACATTTAAAATAAATCAAAATAGATTGTTTTAAAATATTTCACCATATTACTGTTTTTACTGTATTTTTGGTCAAATAAAAGCAGCTTTGGTGAGCATTAGAGACTTCTTCCAAAAACAAATAGTATAATGTAAATCTTTGTATGTAAAATTAAAAATAATGTTAAAGCAATACATTATTTAATCATTAAACATTAATCAACAAAAATATATACTTCATGTAACATTGGTTATACATATTCACAATACAGTAACTGAGCCTCACTAGGGACCTACACAACAATACAGATTCATTGTTGCCATATAGCTTTGAAACTGATATGGAGACAGATGATGAGTAACCACAGAACTAGAAACGAGATTAAACACTTGTGTGGGGGGTCTCTGTGGAATAGGGTCAAGATCCAAAGACAGGATTAAAGAATAGAGGCCAACAGGACTGGACCTTGTGGTAAATTCAATCAGATTGTCCTCATGAAAACCGGTGGCTGATCTTTACTCAGCTGTCCTTCAGAAAAGGACAAGCCATTTCAGTCGCAAGCCTAACAGAAGAAGACTCCAATGAGATAACATGTCTGAAGCTATGAGGATACATTTTCCTGTTTAATGCTGAGCATTTTTTAGACAGATTTTCAGTGTGGTGCTCACCTGTGCAAAACTCGACTGGTGTAGGTGGGTCGTTGTTATGCAGGTTC